>NW_020539369.1:0-16137 GCF_003426905.1 Ctenocephalides felis
TTATTATGGAAAAAATAAAACTAATATTTTAAATATGAAAAAATTTAAAAATAAAAATATTAAAATTATGCAATGGAATGCAAGATCTTTACCGTCAAATAGAGAAAGTTTAGAGAATTTTATTTATGAAGAAAACATTGATGTTATTTTGATATCTGAGACTTGGTTTAAAATAACTCAGGAATACAAGTTTAAAAATTTTATTATAATTAGAGAAGACAGATTAGATGGAAAAGGAGGAACTGCTATATTGATTAATAAAAATATGAAGTTTAAAGAATATAAATTAATAGGGAATACATTAATATGGATTTGTGTCAAATGTGTGCTGCAGAAATATTATTAGGAAGTAAGAAAATAGTATGTGTATCATTATATGTTTCACCAAAGGCTAATATTTCAGAAGGGCAATGGAATAGTTTACTGAATGGAATTAAAAAACCCTGTATAATTGGAGGAGATTTTAATGTCCATAGTCAAGCTTGGGGTTGTGACTATGAAGATACAAAAGGACGTAGACTACTGGAAGCGATAGAGGAGAACCAACTTTTTATATTAAACGATAATAATAAAGTAATTAGTAATAGAATATGTAAATCAATAGTTGATATTACTATCTGCTCTTCAGACATAGCACATAAAATAGTATGGGATATGTATAATGATGATCTAGGCTCAGATCATTATCCAATAATAATGGAATTAAATGAAAAAAAGATCTTTGATGAAACTACATCTAATAGAAAATGGAGGTGTAGTAAGGCTAATTGGGAGCAATATAGAAAAGAAATTGAAGAGAAAATTGAAACAATTAAGATTTCAAAAAAGAAATAAATTATGACACTTTTGTGGATATTGTTAATGAAGCAGCAATGAAGAGTATCCCAAAAACTGAAGGAATAGTAAAAAAAGGATAATAAAACAAATTTGGTGGGATGAAGAATGTAATACCTTAATTAAAAAAAGGAGAGAAGCAGAAAAAAATATAGGAAAAATATGAACTTAGAAAACTATTTACAATGTAATCTTGTTAAAAATGAGGTAAGAGCAAAGTTAAAGCAAAAGAAAAAAGAAAGCTGGGATAACTACATTAAAACTCTGAACCCAAACACACCAACCAAGCAAATATATAGTATGATTAAAAGATTGAAAAATATTGGAGAAGATACTGAAAAAGAAAATAAAAGATGCGACAACAATTGGATAGATATGTTATTGAATAAAATAGCCCCAATAGGAGTAAAGGATAGTTGTATGAGATTGCAATACTGAAAGATAAAAACTATATCAAAGAAGTCATGAAACCGTTTAATATATGGGAGATGGACGTCGCAATGAATAGGAGAAAAGACACTGCACCAGGAATAGATAATATTCATTACGTTATGTTATCTGAATTACCAAATATAGGTAAGGAAGTGCTATTAAGATTAATCAATAAGTATTGGTTGGATACACAAATAGTTAGAGACTGGAATAAATATAATATAATTCTCTTTAAAAAGACAAATGGAAATGCAGATAATACAGATAATTACAGACCTATATCACTAGCATCGTGTGTTGCTAAAACCAAAGATTTAATGATAAAAAGAAGATTGGAGTGGTTTGTAGAGAAAAATAA
Source organism: Ctenocephalides felis (assembly GCF_003426905.1). Lineage (NCBI taxonomy): Eukaryota > Metazoa > Arthropoda > Insecta > Siphonaptera > Pulicidae > Ctenocephalides > Ctenocephalides felis. Next base: position 1,625 of record NW_020539369.1, read on the forward strand.
AATATTATCTAAAAGTCAATACGGATTCAGAAGAGGGCTGAGTACGAAGGATAATTTATGTAAATTAATGGTTGATATTAATTTGGCATTTTCAAGAAATAATTATGTGGTGGCACTCTTTTGCGATATTAAAGGGGCATATGATAATGTCGTTCCAAGTATAATGTTCCAAGAATTAATTAAAATAGGATTACCATTCCGATTGGTGTCAGCCTTAACATTTAATATATATGAAAGGAATATAATAGTGAAGAAAGATAACAAAATAATTGGTGAAAGAGTAGTGAATAAAGGACTACCACAAGGAGGTATACTTAGCCCATTATTGTATGCTATATATGTAAGAGATATAGATAATATTTGGGTAAGAGGTACGAATATTATACAATATGCCGATGACATACTCATTTATGTAGAACAAAGGGATTTAAATCTAGCGTTTAATATTATGAAGGAAAATATTAAAAAACTTCATGAATGGTTGAGGGATAAAGGCTTGGAACTTTCGGATGAGAAAAGCTCGATAGGGGTATTCACAAGACATAGGTTGAATGATTTACCAACTCATATTAGTACGGAAGAGCATTCAATAGCGGTTAAAAATAGTAATAAATTTTTAGGAGTCAAGTTGGATCAAAAATTGAAATTTAAAGAATGTATACAAGATATTAAAAAGAAAATAGAAAAAAGGATAAACCTATTAAGAGTGGTGAACAAAACATGGTGGGGTGCTCATCCACAAACGAGTTTAGAGCTATATAAAACTTTGATTAGACCAATTTTAGATTATGGTAGCATTGCTTATCACAGTAGTCCACATGTAAAGGTGTTGGATAAAGTACAATATAGATGTATCAGAATATGTATTGGCGCAATGAAATCCACGCCAATAAATGCAATGTTAGTTGAAAGTGGAGAATTACCTCTAAAACTAAGATGGAAATATTTAATCCATAAATATATTTATAAGAAGATATTAAGAAGAGAGCCAAATATTATTAGTGGATTAGAAGAATTGGAAAAATTAATGGAGAATAATAAATTTTGGGATAATAAGCAAAATATTATGGTAGACAGTTTGAATTTCATGAAGAAAACTAATGTTTATAAGATATATGAAAACAACGTTAATTTTAAAAAATTATGGTTTGATGAAGGTAAACAATTTTTTGTCAATATTAATAATGAAGAGACAAATATTATAAACAGTAGAGGATATGAGGAAATCTACACAGATGGCTCTAAAGTAAATAATGAAGTAGGGTGTGCCATGATCCATGAGAAGAAAGAATTTCAAAAAATGATAAAACTACCAGATTTTGTTTCAGTATATACTGCGGAATTAGTAGCTATAGGAGAAGCGGTAAAATATATTAAAAACTTGAACATAAGAAGAGCAATTGTATATACCGATTGTAAAAGTTGTGTAGAAAAATTAATAAGCATAAACAAAAAAAATCTTTTTGAGGAAGCAATTTATACAGAAATTCGAAGCGAGTTAGAAAATATAAAATTGATAGGAAATGAGATAAAAATTACGTGGATCAGAGGACATAATGGAATAGAGGGAAATGAAAAGGTGGATAAATTAGCAAAAATAGCAACGAAACAAGGAGAAAAAATGGACATTATGCTGAAAAGTGATGTGGAAAACATAAGTAAAAGAAATGTGGAAGAGGAATGGCAAAAAATTTGGGATGACACGGTAAAGGGAAAAACATATAAGACTATAGAGAATAAAATTAAAAAAAAAACTTGGTTTAAAAGCCTTAAAAATGAAGATAGAAAATTTGTAACTACGTTAAGTAGAATCAGATTAAACCATGGCAATTTTCCAAGTCACTTATATAAAATTGGTATTAGGTCTTCAGCTATCTGTGAATGTGGAGAAGAAGTCGGAAATATAGAACATATTATTATGAAATGTAGCAGGTATATAAAACAACGAGAAGAAATGCTGGACAAATATTATGACGACAAAAGTATAATAAAACCAATTGCATGGATTTGCATAATAAGAAATGAAAGAAATTATAAATTATTATATGAATTTATTGTAAAATCTAAATTAGTTATATAATTTTAATTTAGTAATAAGATGTTATGTATTTATTCTTAATGTATATTTATTATGTTTGTATATGACCAAATGTTATATAACGAAGTCAAATAAAAATAAAAAAAAAAAAAAAAAAATCACACTTGTTGTTTACGTAACACTATTGCGCACTATTGAATTTCAGCTTCGATCCGTTCGGGTCGGCTGCTCGAGCTCAACTACATTTAAAGTGACAAGAATTGGTTTCATTGTGCATTATGAACAATTATAACTAGGAAATAATTAGGATTATTACAATTACATAGTCCACTGAAGATGACACAAAACTATGTGTCGAAACGTATGGAAAAAATAAAAATGTTTTAAAGTCATACAAATTTTTTAATTGATGTATTGCCCTGAAAACTGAATATCATATATATATATATATATATATATATATATATATATATATATATATATATTTCCTGGGTATGTGTGCATAAACTATTTTCCAAAATCTATTTGATGATTTCTTTGGTGCTATAAGAGCATCTGATTACAATTGCACAAATATAAATATAAAAAGATTTGATCCTATAACTCTAGTTTGGTTGCCGTTACTTGATATATTTTCATCTTGAAATCAAATAGTTGAATAGATATATATTCTATAATAGCACCTACTTTAGGCATCATGTAAATCAGTCATAATTTTCATATACCACAGATAAAGTTATAACTAAATAAATAAAATACCATTAAGTAGTTATTGTACATTGTTTTTTAGCTGCTTCAGTTTTATCATTCTTTCGAGGTCTTGGATTCTTCTTACGTCTGCCTTCAGTTTTATTTGAAGATTGCAATACTTTATCAATAGCTGTGACACAATCTTTTAATTCTTGTTGCAAAACAGAAGCACTAGTTTTAGATTTTTTTCTGTTAGAATTATTGTTGTTTTTGTCATTTTTCGTCAAATTTTCTACAACTAATGAAATTAGGTTACAATCATATAATATTATACATTTAATTAATTATTTATTGGTGGATTAATGTATCACACAATTAACTCACCATTTTCAATCTTGGATTCTCTGCGCGATAATATTACAGGTTAAATAGAAAAAATATTATTTTTGTACAGTAGATACAATTATAAAGAAGCCTTACTTATCAAATATATAAAAACAATGCTTTAGAAGTTTTAACTATATAATTAGAGATATGCTTAGATATCTTACATCTTACTTGTCTTATTTTTACATTGATTATTTTTATATTCCTATGGTATTCTGAAGTCTAGAAGTTCTTCAGATATCCCAAAAAGAGACTCTTTGTTTTATTTAATTTTTTATTGTTATTAAAAACATAATTACTCATGTTTATTTAAAAATTTCCTTTTTATATCTAATTTTTTCCGGTACATTTGGCGGGAATATCAGTTTTGGTATTTCCGACTATTCCTAAATTTGTAAATTATTATTAAGATTTCGTAGACACCCTGCACGAATGGTTGAATCAATGAAACCTTGAATTTAAAACTTAAGAAAATAATTATTATAGCGACTGAAAAAACTTTAATGTTATATTATTTAAGGGAATTTAAATATATTTAAAAATGTAAGATTAAAATTTTGAATTAATCAGGTGCTTGTATTTAAATGAATTATAAGATATTTTCTAAATATAAATTTCATAGAAATCTTAAAAAAATAAGATATCTATTTCATTGATGATCAATGCTAAATGTAGAAAAATATTAAGAGATTAGATTGTTGAATTTTACTCTAATAAAAATATGTAAGAAATTTTTATAAAACAAATATTTAATAAAAATATTTATATTCTTATTTAAAATCATACAAGAGAGACGATAAACTACGTATATCCAACCATAAGGATAAAATTTTATGGAATGATGCTTTACTCTTTAACTAAATGTAAATTGTGGATGGGTTTTTGGTAATAAATGATTATATGATACAGTTTGGTATGTGAATTTTAACTTAAAAAACACTTACTAGAAAACTAATCCTCTTTTCTTTTATAATTGTTCTAAAAAATTAATTTTTAGTAAGAAGATATGGTTATTTCTAATATCTTATTTTATAAAGTAAATGAAATGTTTTATGATATGTTTGTAAAATCAATATATGTTCAAAAATTATTTAAAATATTTAGATAGATTTAGTACACTACCCGAAATGACCGAAGACATCAGCAATGTCTTTCTAGAAAAAAGAAAACATTCAATAAATTATTTAAACTTAAAGAAAAGAGAGATAAGACAGATCAAAGAAGAGAAAGTAACGAACAGCAGAACACCTTTAAAGGCATGCAGGATACTAGAGAAGAGTAAACGAGGCTATCTAGCTTAGAGTACAAGCGATAAATAAAAGTGTTTTATAATTTTATAACTTGCCTAAGACGGGCAATATTGATATTATAACTCGGAGTATTTTTTAACTTCCCGTAGTGTAAGTTATAGTAATCGTCCAAAAATCGAAATCAAAAATTTTTACATTTCTCGACGTTTTGAAGGTTTCTGAACATTTTGGCATACCTCAGAAAAAATGGATGTGTGTGTGTGTGTGTGTTTTGTATGTCCGCGTTTTTTCGTCCACGTTTTCGGGCGCACGGATCAACCGATTTGAATGGTTTAAAAAACATTCGATTCCTATTGATAGGGAGATGTGCTGATTAGTTTTTGGCAAAGGCAGGTCCAGCTGTTACGGAGATATGGAGCAAAGAGTGCAAAAAATAGAAAGCGAATTTTTGAGAGAACGGATCAACCGATTTGAATGGTTTAAAAAACATTCGATTCCTATTGATAGGGAGATGTGCTGATTAGTTTTTGGCAAAGGTAGGCCCAGAGGTTTCGGAGTTATAGAGCTAAATTTAAAAAAAATGGCTGTTTTTGAGAGAACTAAGCGTCCGATTTAAATGATTCAAAGAACTTTCTGCTTTTTTCAACAAAACAATTGATTTTGGAAAAAAAAAATTTTTGTTTCTAATTTTTTTTCAAAAAAATTTTTTTGTAATTTTGGACTAAAAATTCAAAAAATCACCCAAGCTAAGCACAGTCTAAGCGCCACTCTGGTATAAATGTTTACGCAAGTGCGTTTAGACTGTTTGTGTACTGGAGCACTTTTCCAATTTTGTGAAAATTATTGAAAAATGTGAAAATGCCGCCAAACTGAGCACAGTATAAGTGAAAATGTCGCACAGAATTATTTGCAAATGCGTTTAGACTGTGACTATGCGGGAGCACTTTTTCAATTTTGTGTAAATTTGGCAACTATTTTTTTTTGGAATTTGATTCGAAATAAAATGACGATTGTTAATGTTCTGGAGATCATAAATTGATTTATTTATAATTAACTTTCCATAGGGTAAGTAATCGCAAAAAAATCGAAAATGAAAATTTTTCTATATCTTCACGTTTCAGAGGTTTCTGAATATGTTGGCATACCTTGGAGAAAATTGATGTATGTGTGTGTGTATGTGTGTGTGTGTGTGTGCGTGCATGTGTGTGTGTTCGGATACAAATTTTCGTCGACGATTTCGGGAACACGGATAAAGCAATTTGAATAATTCAAAAAACATTCTAGCCGTTCCGAAGATATGGGGCAAAAAGGACCAAAAACGGTAACTTAGTTTTTAAGAGAACGGAGCGTTCGATTTGTATAGTTCAAAAAACATTTTACTTGTATTAACAAGATGAAGATTTGATCAAATTTTCATGAAGATAGGACTAGCGGTTTCGGAGATCTAGTAAAAAAAAACTAAAAAAAAATAACATTTGGCGGTCAACAATAATCATTAGACATTAGACATATGCATATCAAATTATCAGATATTTTATTGAGATTTTTACAATAAGTATAAGTTTTGTTTACATTCCTATGGGTTCCGTACCATTGTTTTTCTGTTAGACAGCGACGCGGCGCTTACGCGCTTTATATTTTGTCTCTATGCAGTTAAAGCAGTACGATTGCTTTGAAAAAAAGTTCAGATCTTCCAAAATATATCAAAATGAAGATAACATTTTTTCCAAAAAAAAATTTTTATAAAAAAAATGGTTTAAAAAATTTTTTTTTTTAAAAAATTTTATTTTCAAAAAAAGTAATTTTTTGTCCAATTTAAAATTTCTGAAAAATCTTATTTTTTCGAAGTAAAATTTTTTCAAAAATGTTAATCGTTTTTAAAAAAATAATAATTTTTGGTACGGGAAGTTCCAGCAATTTGCCTCAAGGCACGATGCCTTAATTGCCTTACGACAGAATTCCACTTACAGCTAGTTAATGATTTGTATTTTTGTTTAGATTGATTATATTGTCCAAATCGATACATATCAAGGCTGATCAGAATAATTATTTTTCACAAAAATCTCAAGGAAGCGAAAAAATTAACTGAAAAAAACTCAAAAGCAGATTTTAAAATTCAATCTATGAAGGTTATTTTGACCGTTCTAATTTTTATCCTATTGCACAACGTATAAATATGCATTTAATAAAGTAAAGCTATTATTAAAAACGTATACTTTTTCACTAATTAAAATATAAGATTAAAAATATTTTTTTGCTTCTAATCCTCTAAAATTTGTAAATAATAATTTTATGTTCTGAATATGACCATATCTAATTAATTAGTAAATGACTTTTGAAATGTATATAAAATTCATTTTTATTTTGATAATCACTGTTTTTATTTGAGACATTTTGTCTTGTAATTTTTCTAATTTTAAAATCGCTTAAAATGTAAAGAAAATTTGTCTCGGCTTACACAGGAATAGTCAAAGAATCTATGGCAGAGTTCTATTTTATTATGAAATATTACAACCAACACGACAAATTTAATCTAAATTAAATAAGATTTTGCAAAAACAATCTGTTAAATTACAAATCAAAAAACATTAAAGAACATAATACATTTTTTTGGAGAAAAATTACGAAACGGAGGAGTTTGATTTTTATAAATCGAAAAAAAAAATTTTAGACTATTCATAAAAAATGTAATGGAAATAATTTGACTCTTTTTTAGACATTTTAGAGCCAAATGTAAAAAGGAACTAAAAAATATAAATATTTAAAATAATATTTAATGTCTAACTCATTTCTTCAAAAATGTCAAAGGATACATATACAAAGGTTTTGTATTTCTGCCTTCGGAAGGATATAAGAAGCGGAAGACATAGTTCTGAATGAGATATGCATGGAATGCTCTATCTATCCCATAAAGAACTTTTATATAATATAAACATAAAGGAATTTTAGAATATTTTGATAAAATCGGTCTATCCTCTAGATAATTGATTAAAAATATCAAATGCCTAATTGATATTTAGATGTCACTAAATAATTTGATGCTAGCTTAGGATGGTTAAGAATAAGGAAATAAAAAATGGGCTCTTTAAGGAATAAAAAATTGAGATTTAACTATAATTTCTGAGATAATAATTGAGATCATGAAAAAATTAAAAATCAAATTATATTAAAATTCGTTGTTTATGAATTCTTTATCAATTTATTTCGTTCTTAGATATAAAAGTATATGTTTTGTTTTCTAAATTATTTCTCTAAAAGAATACCATATTTATGTAATTAAAAAATGTAAAAAAAATATCTTTTAATTGTTAATAAAGATAATAATAATTACATAAATTCCTTTGAAAATTATATTTTTATTTGGTTTAGTTATGAATTGAATTTGATAATTTATGTTGTATCATAAATGTGGGTTTTACTTACTTCATTTAATGATTAAATGTAAAAAAAAATCCTTTTTTATTCATTATCTTGATTTTCACTCAATAAATGTAATTTGGTAACTTAAGATATTTCGTTTGATAATCTAAATATTAATTTTCTTATTTTGAGTCACACAAATTTTGCCAATGCTGACTCTAGTTTTGAATAAAATTAATGTTCTCGAATTTATAAGTTATATTTATGATTTACATGATCATTCAATAATTTTTTTTTTTTTTTTAAAAAAATGATAGGGAAGAAAACAATAAATAAACAATAAAACAATAGGTCGTAAAAAATTAGCTCCGTTGCTACATGTTTGATGATTTTGGTTCCAATTTCTTCTCAAATTTATTATTGACATTCATAAAAAACAGCCGTTTATTTTGCATATTTCTTTCAATGCTATATTATATGTTTTAACACACCCTATGTTAAATTTTTATTTCCCAGGTGTATTTTGTATACTAAAATGACAGAATTATTTGCTTTGCTGAGAACTCTTTGTTAAGATTTGAAGTTATATATTAAATTCAATATTCTATAAGATAAAACAGAACTATTTAAGATTCTGTCGATTTAAGTGTAGAATTAATTTTAATATCTACTAGATATTCAAAAATAAATTTAATGCTTTAAAAGGGGGTTTTTATGAAAATTAGTTTTAAAATTAAACTTCTGTATAAGTTCTGTATGCCGAGGATTCTATATCAGTTTTAAGAATAGAACATAAAAGATTCTCTGTTATTGTATAAGAATTGTTTTAAGTTGTTCTTAAATATTGTTTATTGAAAAAAAAATTATATCATTTATTTAAATCTCCTCAAATGTTTTTTTTTTGTTAATTAAAATAAAAACAATTAGGCAAAATAACATTTTTTGTATTTGTAGTAAATTTTATAAATTTTTTTCTAATATTAAAAAGAACATATTTAATTATATTTGTGAGTTTAAAATACATTTATAATTACTCTCATTTTCTTCATAATAAATACAATAGATTCATATAAATCATCTATGCTCACTATTCTCAAATAAAAAGTTCTTTTGAATAAGTAATTTTAACATTTAAAAATTTTTTTACGAAAAAAATAGTTTCATGTTTTGGTTTATTTGATCAAAAAGATTTATCGTCTCTTTTATGGAATAATCCCCCAAATTCACTACACTGTATGATAACTAATAAGAACAGAGTTTTAAAAACTACTGCATTTCGAATTGAAATGTTTTCTATCTAATTGACTTAACTATATAAAAAGTACTTTCTAATATTTAATATAGATTAAATTTCATTAATAATATTACACTTTGCCACAGAAAATGAATCTTTGAGTGTTGTTTTCATTTTATTAGAAGTATTTTTAATAACACAAAGTGGTTTTATAGTTTTATAGTTATTTTTATAATAATCTATAAATGGACATCTTGATCAATTTGTTAGCTAAAAAAATTTTATTTATTTGCATTTAAAATATAAAATTTTTTTCGAGTACCCCTCATGAAAAGAAAATTCACTTTTAATATTTCAATTATCATGACATTGATATTAATTGCGATCCCTCTTGTAATTATTTTAGCAAAAAGATTTCTTCTTAAAAACAAGATTACAGTAGAAGATCCAGTACAGAATGAATTAGAAACAAAATTAGAAACAAGCTCAATTATTGACCGAGTTAAAAAATAAAAGGATGAAAAAGTGGACGATATAGTCTTAGAAAAAAATAATCCAAGTTCAAGTTGCTCAGAGACTGAAGATATTAAACTGCCTTTTATTATAAATTTCTATTCCGAGGATATAGTAGTTTCATCAAAATTTTTAGGAGAAAAAATGATTGATTATTTGAGAAAAATAAAGGCTATTACTGAGGATAACAAATGGGCAAATATTTCATTAATGCATATGGATGGTTTTGATACAAAAATCATACAACATGTGTAGCTGGTATAATTGTTCATTTAAATATATTTGACGAAGATCAAATTAACGTGCGTTATTTTACCCCCAAAGAACTTTTTGATTATTTTTACAGCTTGTTTGAGCAAACATTAAGTCTTTTAACTAAATTTAAAGGTAATTTAATTATAGTTAATGATAATATATTTGATAAATTATCGGCTGAGATAATTGACAAGTTTGATATAAAATATGATGAAGATAAAATAGGATTAGGAATGCAAAATATTTTTTACAATGTGATTTTAAATTATCATAGTTCAGATTTGGTGACAATAGCTTATTCCTCTAATTAATTAAAGAGATTAATTTATTCTTTCTAAAATTTTAATTATTTAAAATAGCTATGTATCTCAGGGACACATTTATTCTTCAAACAATTTTGGGAAAAGAAAATGATACAACTTTTTTAAATTTGTTTTTGGTTTAAAAACCTTTACAATATTGTTTATTTAAAATAGAGACACTAAAAACACATGTGGTTATCCAATTGACATTAAAATTTTTTAATTCATATGTCATAAAAAGAGATAGGCTCTTTAAATATGTTCGTTTAAGAACATGTCTAAGACGTCTATGTAAAAATACAATTTCATAATTTTTAACACTAAAAATACGAAAACTAAAATGCTGTAATTAACAAACATGTAAATTTAGTTTATAATTTATACTAAAGATTTTAATTTAATATTCAAACTCATGTTTTTGAAAATTTATGTATTAAATAATATGTCTTCAATTCCTGGATGTGTATAATTATAAACCAGGGAATAAAAATATTGATTCAAATAACGCTCTATTTCTCATTTTAAAGAGTATTTAGAAATTAAAAAAGCAACAAAGTAGAATTGCTTAAATATCATGATTTATTTGTCTTACATTACTTATCTATTTCATTTTGTGATTGGATTAGAAAGTTTATAGACTGACAAGATTTTAAGTTAAATTTTATTAATTGCTTTAAACTTGATTCTTTTAAAATATAAATAATTTTTATTAAGTATTTCTTAATTACCCTATTTCGAATTCAAAATCCAGTTGGTAGATTCTTAGGTTTGTTTTCTAACCTTTAACGTTTCCTTTCTTTTTTGGTTCGATACGCACAATAATCTATCTTCACATTAACATTAAAGAATTAAAAATAATTGTGTGGTGAAATATTTATAGCTTATTAAAAATAAGCTTTTCAAACTTCATGATGTTGTTTAAGCTATTTTTTAACTTTCTGTGTTACTCAAATGTGATGTTTCCATCCTTCGTAAAAATAATATCCTAAAAAATATATGAAAAACTGCGAAAATTTAAAATGTATATAGATTTCATTAATTTTTACCCTGAAATGTTATATAAAAGAGAAGGTTTCAAACAATAATTAATTACCTACTTGTAAAATACATTCATTTAAAGATAATCTTTTCAAAAAAAAGCTGTTACCTGACAAAGTTTTGATAAAATAATAAATAATTCTTCACTGACAGGGGGAGAAAAGGTCAAAGGGCAGCATTTTTATATATTTAAAAAAGCCTGCTTATGTGAGAAATCACATTTTAAACTGAAGGAAAAACTACCCGCCAAAGTAAAAATATATAAAGAAAAGAATATTAAATAAATTTGGGTCATCAATTATGTAAAAGGCATGTGAATAAAACAGGACCTTTCAAGGTAAATTCTCTTATTTAAATATCTGTAAGGACACATGGTGTATGAGAAAAAAATACATACATTGTTTGAAAAAAAAAATAAAAAAGAAATATCACTAGATTTAAAGTAATCTTTTAATTATTTATACAATGCATCAACTGGCGAGGATTTTCAGAGTGATTTAATTGGTACTGATGATGTCACTGCATGATGAGTTTCCTAAAAAAGGTACGAGTTCGTATTCTTGAATAAAACAAAATTTTAGTAAAACAAAAAAATATGGTAAGTGTTTAAACCGAAAGAACATACTTATGTATTTGAAGAACGTAAAAGAATGTGAAAAGAGATTAATTAAAATATCTTTGTCTTGGCTTTTTTTTTACTCTAGGCTGTATGAGGTAAAAATTTTTAATAAATATATATTTATATTATTATTAGGAATTACAAGTAGAGTGTGTAAAACTAAACAAAACTAGCTGTAAGTGGAATTCTGTCTTAAGGCTATTAAGGCATCGTGCCTTAAGGCAAATTGCTGGAACTTCCCGTGCCAAAAATTATTATTTTTTTAAAACGATTAACATTTTTGAAAAAATTATACTTCGAAAAAAAAGATTTTTTAGAAATTTTAAATTGGACGAAAAATTACTTTTTTTTGAAAAAAAAATTTTTTTTTAAAAAAAAATGTTTAAAACAATTTTTTTTGGAAAAAATGTTATCTTCATTTTGACATATTTTGGAAGATCTGAACTTTATTTCAAAGCAATCGTACTGCTTTAACTGCATAAAGACAAAATATAAAGCGCGTAAGCGCCGCGTCGCTGTCTAACGGAAAAAAATTGGTACGGAACCCATAGGAATGTAAAAAAAACTTATACTTATTGTTAAAATCTCAATAAAATATCTGATAATTTGATATGCATATGTCTAATGTCTAATGATTATTGTTGACCGCCAAATGTTATTTTTTTTTTTTAGTTTTTTTACTAGGTCTCCGAAACCGCTAGACCTATCTTCATGAAAATTTGATCAAATCTTCATTGTTAATACAAGTAAAATGTTTTTTGAACTATACAAATCGGACGCTCCGTTCTCTTAAAAACTGAGTTACCGTTTTTGGCCCTTTTTGCCCCATATCTTCGGAACGGCTAGACCTGCCTTTGACAAAAACTAATCAGCACGTCTCCTTATCAATACGAATCGAATGTTTTTTTAATTATTCAAATTGCTTCATCCGTGTTCCCAAAATCGTCGACGAAAATTTGTATCCGAACACACACACATGCACGCACCACACACACACACACACACACATACATCAATTTTCTCCAAGGTATGCCAACATATTCAGAAACGTCTGAAACGTGAAGATATATAAAAATTTTCATTTTCGATTTTTTGCGATTACTTACCCTATGGAAAGTTAATTATAAATAAATCAATTTAATATCTCCAGAACATTAACAATTGTCATTTCATTTCGAATCAAATTCCAAAAAAAAAATAGTTGCCAAATTTACACAAAATTGAAAAGTGCTCCCGCATAGTCACAGTCTAAACGCATTTGCAAATAATTGTGTGCGACATTTTCACTTATACTGTGCTCAGCTTGGCGGCATTTTCACATTTTTCAATAATTTTCACAAAATTGGAAAAGTGCTCCAGTACACAAACAGTCTAAACGCAATTGGGTAAACATTTGTACGAGAGTGGCGCTTAGACTGTGCTTAGCTTGGGTGATTTTTTGAATTTTTAATCCAAAATTACAAAAAAAAATTTTTTGAAAAAAAAATTAGAAACAAAATTTTTTTTTTCCAAAATCAATTATTTTGTTGAAAAAAGCAGAAAGTTCTTTCAATCATCTAAATCGGACGCTTAGTTCTCTCAAAAACAGCCATTTTTTTTAAATTTAGCTCTGTATCTCCGAAACCTCTGGGCCTACCTTTGCCAAAAACTAATCAGCACATTTCCCTATCAATAGGAATCGAATGTTTTTTAAACCATTCAAATCGGTTGATCCGTTTCTCTCGAAAACTCGCTTTCTATTTTTTGCACTCTTTGCTCCATATCTCCATAACGGCTGGACCTGCCTTTGCCAAAAACTAATCAGCACATCTCCCTATCAATAGGAATCGAATGTTTTTTAAACCATTCAAATCGGTTGATCCGTGCGCCCGAAAACGTGGACGAAAAAACGCGGACATACAAACACACACACACACACACACACACACACATCCATTTTTTCTGAGGTATGCCAAAATGTTCAGAAACCTTCAAAACGTCGAGAAATGTAAAAATTTTTGATTTCGATTTTGGACGATTACTATAACTTACCCTACGGGAAGTTAATAAGGGGAACTAAAATCCTAAAAGATACTTGGTTTTTAAAAGGGATATAAGTATCATAAAAGTTGTTTTTATATAGAAGTCTAATATCTTTTTCTAAAAACATGTGTTTGTTTTAAATTTTAATATACTTGTTTTAATTATGAATAATGATTGTCTCGAAGATAAAATTCAACGATAAGAGATTTTGATTTTCTTTATCACACAATAAATTTTAATTTTTTATTAATGGGAGCTATATAAAAAGTCAAGAATTTATATTAGAATAAAAATTATAGTATACCTAGAAATTGAGGATAAAAATAAAAATAGTCGGTCTTTTTTATTTCTATTTCTAAAATTAGTAGAAGAAAAACCTCAATTAAATTTTAATAATCGCAGTAATGTTAAAAAAAGATTTTATTTTCAATTTCCAAGAAATAATATTTAACTTTATTCGTAAAAACAATAAATTTGATTGAAAAAATGTTTACCTAAACATATGGCAAATATCTAAATTATTTTTAACCGAATGTTTCTAATTTAGTTACAAAAGGTCATCTTTTAATTACTTTCAATATGTAAACACACTTTTGACCTCAATCTCTTTCTCGCACAATAAAATGGACATTTAAATTGAAAATTTTTATTGAGCTCCACATAACTTAATTTAATAAATGGGGTTTTAACTATTACGCTTAATTGTTTGTTTAATTTTGATTTGATCAAAAAATATTAAAATTTTGCAAACATTTTGTTTTTGCTAAGAAGAAATATACGCCCGCCCAACACAAATAAATTAGAT
>NW_020539370.1:0-5000 GCF_003426905.1 Ctenocephalides felis
TCATGTGTTATAGAGCAATATGTGTAGATGTTAACTTGTCAAAATGCAAAGTGCGGCTAGGTTGGAGCAATACCCTCACGATTCGATATTTCTGTCAAGAAACATAGGTAGTATTATACATCTTAGAAAGGTCTCAAAATTTCTTATTTTTTTCCCATATATCGCAACTTCGAATTCCAAACGGTGTGGCCTACAGGCGAGTTGCCGTCGTAAAATTCAGGAAAATCGGAAAATCTCGAGAAAATTATATGAACACACTTAACCATTCATATACCATTTTATTCATAATTTTATTCTGCATCTTTCGTACGAACAAAGTTTTTTCGTACTTTTACGTTTTTCATGTTATAGATAGAGCAATATGTGTAGATGTTAACTTGTCAAAATGCAAATGCGGCTAGGTTGGAGGCAATACTCCTCACGATTCGATATTTCTGTAAAGAAAACATATAAAGTATTATACACGTTTAGAAAGTCTCAAAATTCTTAGTTTTTTTCCCATATATCGCAACTTCGAATTCCAACGGTGTGGCCTACCAGGCGAGTTGCCGTCGTAAAAATTTCAGGAAAATCGGAAAACTCGGAGAAAATATCTATTAAACACTTAACCATTCATATACCATTTTATTCATAATTTTATTCTGCATCTTTCGTACGAACAAAGTTTTTCGTATCTTTTACGGTTTCATGTTTATAGAGCAATATGTGTAGAGTTAACTTGTCAAAATGCAAATGCGGCTAGGTTGGAGCAATACTCCTCACGATTCGATATTCTGTAAAGAAAACATATAAAGTATTATACAATCGTTAGAAAGGTCTCAAAATTCTTAGTTTTTTTCCCTATATCGCAACTTCGAATTCCAAACGGTGTGGCCTACAGCGAGTTGCCGTCGTAAAATTTCAGGAAAATCGGAAAATCTCGAGAAAATTATATGAACACACTTAACCATTCATATACCATTTTATTCATAATTTTATTCTGCATCTTTCGTACGAACAAAGTTTTTTTCGTATCTTTTACGGTTTTCATGTTATAGAGCATATGTGTAGATGTTAACTTGTCAAATGCAAAGTGCGGCTAGGTTGGAGCAATACTCCTCACGATTCGATATTTCTGTAAAGAAACATATAAAGTATTATACATCGTTAGAAAGGTCTCAAATTCTTAGTTTTTTTCCCATATATCGCAACTTCGAATTCCAGAACGGTGTGGCCTACAGCGAGTTGCCGTCGTAAAATTTCAGGAAAATCGGAAAATCTCGAGAAAATTATATGAACACACTTAACCATTCATATACCATTTTATTCATAATTTTATTCTGCATCTTTTCGTACGAACAAAGTTTTTTCGTATCTTTTAGGGTTTTCATGTTATAGAGCAATATGTGTAGATGTTAACTTGTCAAAATGCAAAGTGCGGCTAGGTTGGAGCAATACTCCTCACGATTCGATATTTCTGTAAAGAAAACATATAAGTATTATACATCGTTAGAAAGGTCTCAAAATTCTTAGTTTTTTTCCCTATATCGCAACTTCGAATTCCGAACGGTGTGGCCTACAGGCGAGTTGCCGTCGTAAAATTTCAGGAAAATCGGAAAATCTCGAGAAAATTATATGAACACACTTAACCATTCATATACCATTTTATTCATAATTTTATTCTGCATCTTTCGTTCGTACGAACAAAGTTTTTTGTATCTTTTACGGTTTTAAGAGAAAATCGAGGAAAACTGGTTGGAACAGTTTATGTAAAATTAGAAATTTAAACAAATAAATTATAAAAAATATATAACTATATATAAATTCGTTTATATATTCATTGAGATCTATAAAAATCAATAAATACATAATTTTATACAAAGTTTAAAAAAACCAAAAAACACCTAAAAACTCAATAATTAACTATAATTCATATTGTCCATATATATAAAACTGTTTGAACATCTAACAAAATTTTCGACAAAAATTTTCTATCATAAGGGTTCGCAGTTCGAAATTTTCCCAGACTTTTGTCTTGACGATTCACACCGTAAGCGCGAGCAGGCCCTCGCCGCAGGTCAAATGCACGTCGCTTGGGGACTCAGTCTAATACTTACGCTGTGGCCGCGCGCCTTATATAGGGGGATAGGTCGTGTCGAGTGCGATGCGAGCAAGCTTAGGCTAAAGTACGCTGTGTTGTTCAGGCAGGTTCGAATATTATTCCCCGGTGTATTTTATACATTATATTCGATACTTTTAGTCTATCAACTATATAGCGGCGTTACTTTAAATAATGTCGTAGACCGGTCTGGAATTATATACGCCGTATTGTTCGGATGTCGGTTTACGGCCGGGTTCTGGACCTTATTTATAAGTGTTCAACCATACTGTACAGCATATCCGCGGGCATGTGTCGTTGACGCAAAGACTCTTATGCGGAAAATCAAATATACAAATGCTATCAACTCAATACTCTCCGAGCGAGAATAAAAGTGAGTTATAACGATGAATTCTTATGAATTCGCCCCGACGTTTTCAATCTAACGAAGGGTAAAGAGACTGTTTGAAATTAACTGGGTCTGCGGACCGCAAATTTCATGTACGGACCGCCGTTTCGACGGTTGTTAAGGTCTAGCCTCTGTGTTAAGCGCAGAATATATAAAATATCTAGTCGCGATGTAAACTGTTCGTTTATGTTCAGGGAATATCGTACGGCTCAGATATATATATATGTAAGAAAATTCGTTGTTTTAAATATTCATCGAACTTTTCTATACAAAGTGTGGTCTCTCGGGTGACGCCGAGGGACATTTACGCACTATGCTATTATATATATAGCACCCTGGTTGATCCTGCCAGTAGTATATGCTTGTCTCAAAGATTAAGCCATGCATGTCTCAGTGCAAGCCACATTAAGGTGAAACCGCGAATGGCTCATTACATCAGTTATGGTTCCTTAGATCGTACCCACATTACTTGGATAACTGTGGTAATTCTAGAGCTAATACATGCAAATAGAGTTCCGACCAGAGATGGAAGGAATGCTTTTATTAGATCAAAACCAATCGGTGGCGGGCTTGCCTTGCTCACCGTTTGACTTGGTGACTCTGAATAACTTTGTGCTGATCGCACGGTCTAGTACCGGCGACGCATCTTTCAAATGTCTGCCTTATCAACTGTCGATGGTAGTTTCTGCGACTACCATGGTTGTTACGGGTAACGGGGAATCAGGGTTCGATTCCGGAGAGGGAGCCTGAGAAACGGCTACCACATCCAAGGAAGGCAGCAGGCGCGCAAATTACCCACTCCCGGCACGGGGAGGTAGTGACGAAAAATAACGATACGGGACTCATCCGAGGCCCCGTAATCGGAATGAGTACACTTTAAATCCTTTAACGAGGATCTATTAGAGGGCCAGTCTGGTGCCAGCAGCCGCGGTAATTCCAGCTCTAATAGCGTATATTAAAGTTGTTGCGGTTAAAAAGCTCGTAGTTGAATCTGTGTCCCACACTGTCGGTTCACCGCTCGCGGTGTTCAACTGGCATGTCTGTGGGACGTCCTACCGGTGGGCTTAGCCCGTCAAAAGGCGGCCCAACTCAAAATCCTACCACGGTGCTCTTCACCGAGTGTCGAGGTGGGCCGGTACGTTTACTTTGAACAAATTAGAGTGCTTAAAGCAGGCTCATTCGCCTGAATATTGTGTGCATGGAATAATGGGAATAGGACCTCGGTTCTATTTTGTTGGTTTTCGGAATTCCGAGGTAATGATTAATAGGGACAACTGGGGGCATTCGTATTGCGACGTTAGAGGTGAAATTCTTGGATCGTCGCAAGACGGACAGAAGCGAAAGCATTTGCCAAATGTGTTTTCATCAATCAAGAACGAAAGTTAGAGGTTCGAAGGCGATCAGATACCGCCCTAGTTCTAACCATAAACGATGCCAGCTAGCGATCCGCCGAAGTTCCTCCGATGACTCGGCGGGCAGCTTCCGGGAAACCAAAGCTTTTGGGTTCCGGGGGAAGTATGGTTGCAAAGCTGAAACTTAAAGGAATTGACGGAAGGGCACTACAAGGAGTGGAGCCTGCGGCTTAATTTGACTCAACACGGGAAACCTCACCAGGTCCGGACACCGGAAGGATTGACAGATTGAGAGCTCTTTCTTGATTCGGTGGGTGGTGGTGCATGGCCGTTCTTAGTTGGTGGAGCGATTTGTCTGGTTAATTCTGATAACGAACGAGACTCTAGCCTGCTAAATAGGCGTACTTTCCGGTATCGCAAAGACCCTCCGCTTCGGCTTCGGTCGTTGTTGGTTGTGGTTCTTACTACCGGCGTACAAATATATCTTCTTAGAGGGACAGGTGGCATTTAGTCGCACGAAATTGAGCAATAACAGGTCTGTGATGCCCTTAGATGTTCTGGGCCGCACGCGCGCTACACTGAAGAGATCAGCAGGTTTTCCTTGGCCGAAAGGTCCGGGTAATCCGTTGAAGCCTCTTCGTGCTAGGGATTGGGGCTTGCAATTCTTCCCCATGAACGAGGAATTCCTAGTAAGCGCGAGTCATAAGCTTGCGTTGATTACGTCCCTGCCCTTTGTACACACCGCCCGTCGCTACTACCGATTGAATTATTTAGTGAGGTCTTCGGACCGGTGCGCGGCAGCGTTTCGACATTGCCGATGTTGCTGGGAAGATGACCAAACTTGATTATTTAGAGGAAGTAAAAGTCGTAACAAGGTTTCCGTAGGTGAACCTGCGGAAGGATCATTAACGTACATTTACTATTTAGTGAATGAAACGTGTGCGATATGTCGTATAACCTACGACGTATAAAATCTTAAAGCGTCTCGCAACGATGGATCATTCGTTTCATTAACGTTTGACCGGAGCTAGTCGCAAAATATTGCGCAGTGTGCAAAAGCAGCGTGACGCGGTTTACAACCGCTTAGCGCTCTTATGCATTGTGTGAGAGCACTGCCATGTATATCTGCTCGGTATCGCCAGATGCCTGAGCGAATGACGAA
>NW_020539370.1:10000-17500 GCF_003426905.1 Ctenocephalides felis
AATTGTTTTCAATATGCTTTATAATTGGCGAGGAAATTGTAATTTTAAAGAGAAACATTTGGTATTTCTTATTTAGAATATATGATTATATATTTTATATATTTTTTTCCTTATAAGGGAGAATGTTTTTCGCCAAGTTCTCTAGAAATGCGTACAAGTTACCAATTATATAAAATGCATACAAGTTACATATCAAATCAAATGCGTACAAGTTTCCAGTCAAACAAAGTACGTGTAAGTTGTCAATAATGCATAATGCGTACAAGTTGCCAATGTGCAAAATGCGTGCAAGTTGTCAATTTGCAGAATGCGTGCAAGTTGTCAATTTGCAAAATACGTGCAAGTTGCTATTTTTATTTAATTTTTGTAATATACTCTAAATAAGTAGTAACTTTCAACCCATGAATATTTCGAATCTTTTATAACAAAATATTCAGTATATTTATATCTTTTATAACAAAATATGCAGTATTTATATATATATATATATTATTTCATTTTACATAAACTATTTTCTCATCTCTATCAAAGATTTTAACAGTTTATACCGAGAGTATGTACTATTTATAATTTGACTTAACATCGGTAAAATACTAGGGCAAAAAGTCAACGATACGTGGTGTTCCCAAGCGGTCTCCCATCTAAGTACTACCCACGCCCGATGTTGCTTGACTTCGGTGATCGGACGAGAACCGGTATATTCAACATGGTATGATCGTTGACGACAAGTAAAACTATACAATCATATGTATACATAAGGTTATAAATGAAATTTCAGTAATAATTTAATATATATCTGCAATGTTACCATAGGGATAACTGACTTGTAACGCGAAGCAACCGAAAAGTTACCATAGGGATAACTGACTTGAAACGCGAAGCAACTGAAAAGTTGCCATAGGGATAACTGACTTGAAACGCGAAGCAACTGAAAAGTTGCCATAGGGATAACTGACTTGAAATTTTGTTCTTAGCCACGTAATTTAAAAAATCTCGAGAAAATTATATGAACACAATTAACCATTTATATACCATTTTATTCGTTATTTTATTCTGCATCTTTCGTACGAACAAAGTTTTTTCGTATCTTTTACGGTTTTCATGTTATAGAGCAATATGTGTAGATGTTAACTTGTCAAAATGCAAAGTGCGGCTAGGTTGGAGCAATACTCCTCACGATTCGATATTTCTGTAAAGAAAACATATAAAGTATTATACATCGTTAGAAAGGTCTCAAAATTCTTAGTTTTTTTCCCATATATCGCAACTTCGAATTCCAAACGGTGTGGCCTACAGGCGAGTTGCCGTCGTAAAATTTCAGGAAAATCGGAAAATCTCGAGAAAATTATATGAACACACTTAACCATTCATATACCATTTTATTCATAATTTTATTCTGCATCTTTCGTACGAACAAAGTTTTTTCGTATCTTTTACGGTTTTCATGTTATAGAGCAATATGTGTAGATGTTAACTTGTCAAAATGCAAAGTGCGGCTAGGTTGGAGCAATACTCCTCACGATTCGATATTTCTGTAAAGAAAACATATAAAGTATTATACATCGTTAGAAAGGTCTCAAAATTCTTAGTTTTTTTCCCATATATCGCAACTTCGAATTCCAAACGGTGTGGCCTACAGGCGAGTTGCCGTCGTAAAATTTCAGGAAAATCGGAAAATCTCGAGAAAATTATATGAACACACTTAACCATTCATATACCATTTTATTCATAATTTTATTCTGCATCTTTCGTACGAACAAAGTTTTTTCGTATCTTTTACGGTTTTCATGTTATAGAGCAATATGTGTAGATGTTAACTTGTCAAAATGCAAAGTGCGGCTAGGTTGGAGCAATACTCCTCACGATTCGATATTTCTGTAAAGAAAACATATAAAGTATTATACATCGTTAGAAAGGTCTCAAAATTCTTAGTTTTTTTCCCATATATCGCAACTTCGAATTCCAAACGGTGTGGCCTACAGGCGAGTTGCCGTCGTAAAATTTCAGGAAAATCGGAAAATCTCGAGAAAATTATATGAACACACTTAACCATTCATATACCATTTTATTCATAATTTTATTCTGCATCTTTCGTACGAACAAAGTTTTTTCGTATCTTTTACGGTTTTCATGTTATAGAGCAATATGTGTAGATGTTAACTTGTCAAAATGCAAAGTGCGGCTAGGTTGGAGCAATACTCCTCACGATTCGATATTTCTGTAAAGAAAACATATAAAGTATTATACATCGTTAGAAAGGTCTCAAAATTCTTAGTTTTTTTCCCATATATCGCAACTTCGAATTCCAAACGGTGTGGCCTACAGGCGAGTTGCCGTCGTAAAATTTCAGGAAAATCGGAAAATCTCGAGAAAATTATATGAACACACTTAACCATTCATATACCATTTTATTCATAATTTTATTCTGCATCTTTCGTACGAACAAAGTTTTTTCGTATCTTTTACGGTTTTCATGTTATAGAGCAATATGTGTAGATGTTAACTTGTCAAAATGCAAAGTGCGGCTAGGTTGGAGCAATACTCCTCACGATTCGATATTTCTGTAAAGAAAACATATAAAGTATTATACATCGTTAGAAAGGTCTCAAAATTCTTAGTTTTTTTCCCATATATCGCAACTTCGAATTCCAAACGGTGTGGCCTACAGGCGAGTTGCCGTCGTAAAATTTCAGGAAAATCGGAAAATCTCGAGAAAATTATATGAACACACTTAACCATTCATATACCATTTTATTCATAATTTTATTCTGCATCTTTCGTACGAACAAAGTTTTTTCGTATCTTTTACGGTTTTCATGTTATAGAGCAATATGTGTAGATGTTAACTTGTCAAAATGCAAAGTGCGGCTAGGTTGGAGCAATACTCCTCACGATTCGATATTTCTGTAAAGAAAACATATAAAGTATTATACATCGTTAGAAAGGTCTCAAAATTCTTAGTTTTTTTCCCATATATCGCAACTTCGAATTCCAAACGGTGTGGCCTACAGGCGAGTTGCCGTCGTAAAATTTCAGGAAAATCGGAAAATCTCGAGAAAATTATATGAACACACTTAACCATTCATATACCATTTTATTCATAATTTTATTCTGCATCTTTCGTACGAACAAAGTTTTTTCGTATCTTTTACGGTTTTCATGTTATAGAGCAATATGTGTAGATGTTAACTTGTCAAAATGCAAAGTGCGGCTAGGTTGGAGCAATACTCCTCACGATTCGATATTTCTGTAAAGAAAACATATAAAGTATTATACATCGTTAGAAAGGTCTCAAAATTCTTAGTTTTTTTCCCATATATCGCAACTTCGAATTCCGAACGGTGTGGCCTACAGGCGAGTTGCCGTCGTAAAATTTCAGGAAAATCGGAAAATCTCGAGAAAATTATATGAACACACTTAACCATTCATATACCATTTTATTCATAATTTTATTCTGCATCTTTCGTACGAACAAAGTTTTTTCGTATCTTTTACGGTTTAAGAGAAAATCGAGGAAAACTGGTTTGAACATTTATTGTAAAATTAGAAAATTTAAACAAATAATTATAAAAAATAATATAACTATATATAAATTCGTTTTATATTCATTGAGATCTATAAAAATCAATAAATACATAATTTTATACAAAAGTTTAAAAAAACCCAAAAAACACCTAAAAACTCAATAATTAACTATAATTCATATTGTCCATATATATAAAACTGTTTGAACATCTAACAAAATTTTCGACAAAAATTTTTCTATCATAAGGGTTCGCAGTTCGAAATTTTCCCAGACTTTTGTCTTGACGATTCACACCGTAAGCGCGAGCAGGCCCTCGCCGCAGGTCAAATGCACGTCGCTTGGGACTCAGTCTAATACTTACGCTGTGGCCGCGCGCCTTATATAGGGGGATAGGTCGTGTCGAGTGCGATGCGAGCAAGCTTAGGCTAAAGTACGCTGTGTTGTTCAGGCAGGTTCGAATATTATTCCCCGGTGTATTTTATACATTATATTCGATACTTTTAGTCTATCAACTATATAGCGGCGTTACTTTAAATAATGTCGTAGACCGTGTCTGGAATTATATACGCCGTATATGTTCGGATGTCGGTTTACGGCCGGGTTCTGGACCTTATTTATAAGTGTTCAACCATACTGTACAGCATATCCGCGGGCATGTGTCGTTGACGCAAAGACTCTTATGCGGAAAATCAAATATACAAATGCTATCAACTCAATACTCTCCGAGCGAGAATAAAAGTGAGTTATAACGATGAATTCTTATGAATTCGCCCCGACGTTTTCAATCTAACGAAGGGTAAAGAGACTGTTTGAAATTAACTGGGTCTGCGGACCGCAAATTTCATGTACGGACCGCCGTTTCGACGGTTGTTAAAGGTCTAGCCTCTGTGTTAAGCGCAGAATATATAAAATATCTAGTCGCGATGTAAACTGTTCGTTATGTTCAGGGAATATCGTACGGCTCAGATATATATATATGTAAGAAAATTCGTTGTTTAGAAATATTCATCGAACTTTTCTATACAAAGTGTGGTCTCTCGGGTGACGCCGAGGGACATTTACGCACTATGCTATTATATATATATAGCACCCTGGTTGATCCTGCCAGTAGTATATGCTTGTCTCAAAGATTAAGCCATGCATGTCTCAGTGCAAGCCACATTAAGGTGAAACCGCGAATGGCTCATTACATCAGTTATGGTTCCTTAGATCGTACCCACATTACTTGGATAACTGTGGTAATTCTAGAGCTAATACATGCAAATAGAGTTCCGACCAGAGATGGAAGGAATGCTTTTATTAGATCAAAACCAATCGGTGGCGGGCTTGCCTTGCTCACCGTTTGACTTGGTGACTCTGAATAACTTTGTGCTGATCGCACGGTCTAGTACCGGCGACGCATCTTTCAAATGTCTGCCTTATCAACTGTCGATGGTAGTTTCTGCGACTACCATGGTTGTTACGGGTAACGGGGAATCAGGGTTCGATTCCGGAGAGGGAGCCTGAGAAACGGCTACCACATCCAAGGAAGGCAGCAGGCGCGCAAATTACCCACTCCCGGCACGGGGAGGTAGTGACGAAAAATAACGATACGGGACTCATCCGAGGCCCCGTAATCGGAATGAGTACACTTTAAATCCTTTAACGAGGATCTATTAGAGGGCCAGTCTGGTGCCAGCAGCCGCGGTAATTCCAGCTCTAATAGCGTATATTAAAGTTGTTGCGGTTAAAAAGCTCGTAGTTGAATCTGTGTCCCACACTGTCGGTTCACCGCTCGCGGTGTTCAACTGGCATGTCTGTGGGACGTCCTACCGGTGGGCTTAGCCCGTCAAAAGGCGGCCCAACTCAAAATCCTACCACGGTGCTCTTCACCGAGTGTCGAGGTGGGCCGGTACGTTTACTTTGAACAAATTAGAGTGCTTAAAGCAGGCTCATTCGCCTGAATATTGTGTGCATGGAATAATGGAATAGGACCTCGGTTCTATTTTGTTGGTTTTCGGAATTCCGAGGTAATGATTAATAGGGACAACTGGGGGCATTCGTATTGCGACGTTAGAGGTGAAATTCTTGGATCGTCGCAAGACGGACAGAAGCGAAAGCATTTGCCAAATGTGTTTTCATCAATCAAGAACGAAAGTTAGAGGTTCGAAGGCGATCAGATACCGCCCTAGTTCTAACCATAAACGATGCCAGCTAGCGATCCGCCGAAGTTCCTCCGATGACTCGGCGGGCAGCTTCCGGGAAACCAAAGCTTTTGGGTTCCGGGGGAAGTATGGTTGCAAAGCTGAAACTTAAAGGAATTGACGGAAGGGCACTACAAGGAGTGGAGCCTGCGGCTTAATTTGACTCAACACGGGAAACCTCACCAGGTCCGGACACCGGAAGGATTGACAGATTGAGAGCTCTTTCTTGATTCGGTGGGTGGTGGTGCATGGCCGTTCTTAGTTGGTGGAGCGATTTGTCTGGTTAATTCTGATAACGAACGAGACTCTAGCCTGCTAAATAGGCGTACTTTCCGGTATCGCAAAGACCCTCCGCTTCGGCTTCGGTCGTTGTTGGTTGTGGTTCTTACTACCGGCGTACAAATATATCTTCTTAGAGGGACAGGTGGCATTTAGTCGCACGAAATTGAGCAATAACAGGTCTGTGATGCCCTTAGATGTTCTGGGCCGCACGCGCGCTACACTGAAGAGATCAGCAGGTTTTCCTTGGCCGAAAGGTCCGGGTAATCCGTTGAAGCCTCTTCGTGCTAGGGATTGGGGCTTGCAATTCTTCCCCATGAACGAGGAATTCCTAGTAAGCGCGAGTCATAAGCTTGCGTTGATTACGTCCCTGCCCTTTGTACACACCGCCCGTCGCTACTACCGATTGAATTATTTAGTGAGGTCTTCGGACCGGTGCGCGGCAGCGTTTCGACATTGCCGATGTTGCTGGGAAGATGACCAAACTTGATTATTTAGAGGAAGTAAAAGTCGTAACAAGGTTTCCGTAGGTGAACCTGCGGAAGGATCATTAACGTACATTTACTATTTAGTGAATGAAACGTGTGCGATATGTCGTATAACCTACGACGTATAAAATCTTAAAGCGTCTCGCAACGATGGATCATTCGTTTCATTAACGTTTGACCGGAGCTAGTCGCAAAATATTGCGCAGTGTGCAAAAGCAGCGTGACGCGGTTTACAACCGCTTAGCGCTCTTATGCATTGTGTGAGAGCACTGCCATGTATATCTGCTCGGTATCGCCAGATGCCTGAGCGAATGACGAAGTTCGTTGTGAAAACGGCGTTCTTTTTGAATATTATACTTTAAACGCATAGCTCAATCAATTCTTTGGGCGCTAGATGAAAGTCTAGTGTTTCAAAGTCGATTGTAGTAAACGCTTGCGTTAGTATTCTATATACTCTGCACATTTTATTCAAATTGTGCGAATTTGAACATTCGCTTCATTGCGTTGTTTTAAGAAAATGAAAGATCAGCGAAAGCAGATTTTTCAATCTCACACACAATGAAATATTCATATTTCAATTTTGAAACGAGGTCTCGTATCTCGGACCGAAAAGCGAAAGCTTTACGGTGTACTAATTGTAACCATAATAAACATACTAGTTTCAGAATCGCCCGAGTTATCTTAAACGATTTCGAGGGAATCACGATTGAAACATGTATAAATATATATAAAATCACCCTGAACGGTGGATCACTTGGCTCGTGGGTCGATGAAGAACGCAGCTAATTGCGCGTCGACATGTGAACTGCAGGATACATGAACATTGACATTTCGAACGCACATTGCGGTCCTCGGATACTGTTCCCGGACCACCTCTGGCTGAGGGTCGTATAACATTACCAGACTGCCGCTTGCTTTAAACGGCTTGCCGGCGAATGATGGAGTTTCGCGTAAATGCGTGCTCTTAAATAATTCACTCAACGTGTGAGCCAGTCCATTTTGCAACATCGGACATTACCGTTCG
>NW_020539370.1:22500-30000 GCF_003426905.1 Ctenocephalides felis
CATGGTATGATCGTTGACGACAAGTAAAACTATACAATCATATGTATACATAAGGTTATAAATGAAATTTCAGTAATAATTTAATATATATCTGCAATGTTACCATAGGGATAACTGACTTGTAACGCGAAGCAACCGAAAAGTTACCATAGGGATAACTGACTTGAAACGCGAAGCAACTGAAAAGTTGCCATAGGGATAACTGACTTGAAACGCGAAGCAACTGAAAAGTTGCCATAGGGATAACTGACTTGAAATTTTGTTCTTAGCCACGTAATTTAAAAAATCTCGAGAAAATTATATGAACACAATTAACCATTTATATACCATTTTATTCGTTATTTTATTCTGCATCTTTCGTACGAACAAAGTTTTTTCGTATCTTTTACGGTTTTCATGTTATAGAGCAATATGTGTAGATGTTAACTTGTCAAAATGCAAAGTGCGGCTAGGTTGGAGCAATACTCCTCACGATTCGATATTTCTGTAAAGAAAACATATAAAGTATTATACATCGTTAGAAAGGTCTCAAAATTCTTAGTTTTTTTCCCATATATCGCAACTTCGAATTCCAAACGGTGTGGCCTACAGGCGAGTTGCCGTCGTAAAATTTCAGGAAAATCGGAAAATCTCGAGAAAATTATATGAACACACTTAACCATTCATATACCATTTTATTCATAATTTTATTCTGCATCTTTCGTACGAACAAAGTTTTTTCGTATCTTTTACGGTTTTCATGTTATAGAGCAATATGTGTAGATGTTAACTTGTCAAAATGCAAAGTGCGGCTAGGTTGGAGCAATACTCCTCACGATTCGATATTTCTGTAAAGAAAACATATAAAGTATTATACATCGTTAGAAAGGTCTCAAAATTCTTAGTTTTTTTCCCATATATCGCAACTTCGAATTCCAAACGGTGTGGCCTACAGGCGAGTTGCCGTCGTAAAATTTCAGGAAAATCGGAAAATCTCGAGAAAATTATATGAACACACTTAACCATTCATATACCATTTTATTCATAATTTTATTCTGCATCTTTCGTACGAACAAAGTTTTTTCGTATCTTTTACGGTTTTCATGTTATAGAGCAATATGTGTAGATGTTAACTTGTCAAAATGCAAAGTGCGGCTAGGTTGGAGCAATACTCCTCACGATTCGATATTTCTGTAAAGAAAACATATAAAGTATTATACATCGTTAGAAAGGTCTCAAAATTCTTAGTTTTTTTCCCATATATCGCAACTTCGAATTCCAAACGGTGTGGCCTACAGGCGAGTTGCCGTCGTAAAATTTCAGGAAAATCGGAAAATCTCGAGAAAATTATATGAACACACTTAACCATTCATATACCATTTTATTCATAATTTTATTCTGCATCTTTCGTACGAACAAAGTTTTTTCGTATCTTTTACGGTTTTCATGTTATAGAGCAATATGTGTAGATGTTAACTTGTCAAAATGCAAAGTGCGGCTAGGTTGGAGCAATACTCCTCACGATTCGATATTTCTGTAAAGAAAACATATAAAGTATTATACATCGTTAGAAAGGTCTCAAAATTCTTAGTTTTTTTCCCATATATCGCAACTTCGAATTCCAAACGGTGTGGCCTACAGGCGAGTTGCCGTCGTAAAATTTCAGGAAAATCGGAAAATCTCGAGAAAATTATATGAACACACTTAACCATTCATATACCATTTTATTCATAATTTTATTCTGCATCTTTCGTACGAACAAAGTTTTTTCGTATCTTTTACGGTTTTCATGTTATAGAGCAATATGTGTAGATGTTAACTTGTCAAAATGCAAAGTGCGGCTAGGTTGGAGCAATACTCCTCACGATTCGATATTTCTGTAAAGAAAACATATAAAGTATTATACATCGTTAGAAAGGTCTCAAAATTCTTAGTTTTTTTCCCATATATCGCAACTTCGAATTCCAAACGGTGTGGCCTACAGGCGAGTTGCCGTCGTAAAATTTCAGGAAAATCGGAAAATCTCGAGAAAATTATATGAACACACTTAACCATTCATATACCATTTTATTCATAATTTTATTCTGCATCTTTCGTACGAACAAAGTTTTTTCGTATCTTTTACGGTTTTCATGTTATAGAGCAATATGTGTAGATGTTAACTTGTCAAAATGCAAAGTGCGGCTAGGTTGGAGCAATACTCCTCACGATTCGATATTTCTGTAAAGAAAACATATAAAGTATTATACATCGTTAGAAAGGTCTCAAAATTCTTAGTTTTTTTCCCATATATCGCAACTTCGAATTCCAAACGGTGTGGCCTACAGGCGAGTTGCCGTCGTAAAATTTCAGGAAAATCGGAAAATCTCGAGAAAATTATATGAACACACTTAACCATTCATATACCATTTTATTCATAATTTTATTCTGCATCTTTCGTACGAACAAAGTTTTTTCGTATCTTTTACGGTTTTCATGTTATAGAGCAATATGTGTAGATGTTAACTTGTCAAAATGCAAAGTGCGGCTAGGTTGGAGCAATACTCCTCACGATTCGATATTTCTGTAAAGAAAACATATAAAGTATTATACATCGTTAGAAAGGTCTCAAAATTCTTAGTTTTTTTCCCATATATCGCAACTTCGAATTCCAAACGGTGTGGCCTACAGGCGAGTTGCCGTCGTAAAATTTCAGGAAAATCGGAAAATCTCGAGAAAATTATATGAACACACTTAACCATTCATATACCATTTTATTCATAATTTTATTCTGCATCTTTCGTACGAACAAAGTTTTTTCGTATCTTTTACGGTTTTCATGTTATAGAGCAATATGTGTAGATGTTAACTTGTCAAAATGCAAAGTGCGGCTAGGTTGGAGCAATACTCCTCACGATTCGATATTTCTGTAAAGAAAACATATAAAGTATTATACATCGTTAGAAAGGTCTCAAAATTCTTAGTTTTTTTCCCATATATCGCAACTTCGAATTCCAAACGGTGTGGCCTACAGGCGAGTTGCCGTCGTAAAATTTCAGGAAAATCGGAAAATCTCGAGAAAATTATATGAACACACTTAACCATTCATATACCATTTTATTCATAATTTTATTCTGCATCTTTCGTACGAACAAAGTTTTTTCGTATCTTTTACGGTTTTCATGTTATAGAGCAATATGTGTAGATGTTAACTTGTCAAAATGCAAAGTGCGGCTAGGTTGGAGCAATACTCCTCACGATTCGATATTTCTGTAAAGAAAACATATAAAGTATTATACATCGTTAGAAAGGTCTCAAAATTCTTAGTTTTTTTCCCATATATCGCAACTTCGAATTCCAACGGTGTGGCCTACAGGCGAGTTGCCGTCGTAAAATTTCAGGAAAATCGGAAATCTCGAGAAAATTATATGAACACACTACTTAAATTTATTATACCAGTTATTCATAATTTTATTCTGCAGCAGAATAAATTATGAATAAAATGGTATATGAATGGTTAAGTGTGTTTTATAATTTTCTCGAGATTTTCCGATTTTCCTGAAATTTTACGACGGCAACTCGCCTGTAGGCCACACCGTTTGGAATTCGAAGTTGCGATATATGGGAAAAAAACTAAGAATTTTGAGACCTTTCTAACGATGTATAATACTTTATATGTTTTCTTTACAGAAATATCGAATCGTGAGGAGTATTGCTCCAACCTAGCCGCACTTTGCATTTTGACAAGTTAACATCTACACATATTGCTCTATAACATGAAAACCGTAAAAGATACGAAAAAACTTTGTTCGTACGAAAGATGCAGAATAAAATTATGAATAAAATGGTATATGAATGGTTAAGTGTGTTCATATAATTTTCTCGAGATTTTCCGATTTTCCTGAAATTTTACGACGGCAACTCGCCTGTAGGCCACACCGTTTGGAATTCGAAGTTGCGATATATGGGAAAAAAACTAAGAATTTTGAGACCTTTCTAACGATGTATAATACTTTATATGTTTTCTTTACAGAAATATCGAATCGTGAGGAGTATTGCTCCAACCTAGCCGCACTTTGCATTTTGACAAGTAACATCTACACATATTGCTCTATAACATGAAAACCGTAAAAGATACGAAAAAACTTTGTTCGTACGAAAGATGCAGAATAAAATTATGAATAAAATGGTATATGAATGGTTAAGTGTGTTCATATAATTTTCTCGAGATTTTCCGATTTTCCTGAAATTTTACGACGGCAACTCGCCTGTAGGCCACACCGTTTGGAATTCGAAGTTGCGATATATGGGAAAAAAACTAAGAATTTTGAGACCTTTCTAACGATGTATAATACTTTATATGTTTTCTTTACAGAAATATCGAATCGTGAGGAGTATTGCTCCAACCTAGCCGCACTTTGCATTTTGACAAGTTAACATCTACACATATTGCTCTATAACATGAAAACCGTAAAAGATACGAAAAAACTTTGTTCGTACGAAAGATGCAGAATAAAATTATGAATAAAATGGTATATGAATGGTTAAGTGTGTTCATATAATTTTCTCGAGATTTTCCGATTTTCCTGAAATTTTACGACGGCAACTCGCCTGTAGGCCACACCGTTCGGAATTCGAAGTTGCGATATATGGGAAAAAAACTAAGAATTTTGAGACCTTTCTAACGATGTATAATACTTTATATGTTTTCTTTACAGAAATATCGAATCGTGAGGAGTATTGCTCCAACCTAGCCGCACTTTGCATTTTGACAAGTTAACATCTACACATATTGCTCTATAACATGAAAACCGTAAAAGATACGAAAAAACTTTGTTCGTACGAAAGATGCAGAATAAAATTATGAATAAAATGGTATATGAATGGTTAAGTGTGTTCATATAATTTTCTCGAGATTTTCCGATTTTCCTGAAATTTTACGACGGCAACTCGCCTGTAGGCCACACCGTTTGGAATTCGAAGTTGCGATATATGGGAAAAAAACTAAGAATTTTGAGACCTTTCTAACGATGTATAATACTTTATATGTTTTCTTTACAGAAATATCGAATCGTGAGGAGTATTGCTCCAACCTAGCCGCACTTTGCATTTTGACAAGTTAACATCTACACATATTGCTCTATAACATGAAAACCGTAAAAGATACGAAAAAACTTTGTTCGTACGAAAGATGCAGAATAAAATTATGAATAAAATGGTATATGAATGGTTAAGTGTGTTCATATAATTTTCTCGAGATTTTCCGATTTTCCTGAAATTTTACGACGGCAACTCGCCTGTAGGCCACACCGTTTGGAATTCGAAGTTGCGATATATGGGAAAAAAACTAAGAATTTTGAGACCTTTCTAACGATGTATAATACTTTATATGTTTTCTTTACAGAAATATCGAATCGTGAGGAGTATTGCTCCAACCTAGCCGCACTTTGCATTTTGACAAGTTAACATCTACACATATTGCTCTATAACATGAAAACCGTAAAAGATACGAAAAAACTTTGTTCGTACGAAAGATGCAGAATAAAATTATGAATAAAATGGTATATGAATGGTTAAGTGTGTTCATATAATTTTCTCGAGATTTTCCGATTTTCCTGAAATTTTACGACGGCAACTCGCCTGTAGGCCACACCGTTCGGAATTCGAAGTTGCGATATATGGGAAAAAAACTAAGAATTTTGAGACCTTTCTAACGATGTATAATACTTTATATGTTTTCTTTACAGAAATATCGAATCGTGAGGAGTATTGCTCCAACCTAGCCGCACTTTGCATTTTGACAAGTTAACATCTACACATATTGCTCTATAACATGAAAACCGTAAAAGATACGAAAAAACTTTGTTCGTACGAAAGATGCAGAATAAAATTATGAATAAAATGGTATATGAATGGTTAAGTGTGTTCATATAATTTTCTCGAGATTTTCCGATTTTCCTGAAATTTTACGACGGCAACTCGCCTGTAGGCCACACCGTTTGGAATTCGAAGTTGCGATATATGGGAAAAAAACTAAGAATTTTGAGACCTTTCTAACGATGTATAATACTTTATATGTTTTCTTTACAGAAATATCGAATCGTGAGGAGTATTGCTCCAACCTAGCCGCACTTTGCATTTTGACAAGTTAACATCTACACATATTGCTCTATAACATGAAAACCGTAAAAGATACGAAAAAACTTTGTTCGTACGAAAGATGCAGAATAAAATTATGAATAAAATGGTATATGAATGGTTAAGTGTGTTCATATAATTTTCTCGAGATTTTCCGATTTTCCTGAAATTTTACGACGGCAACTCGCCTGTAGGCCACACCGTTTGGAATTCGAAGTTGCGATATATGGGAAAAAAACTAAGAATTTTGAGACCTTTCTAACGATGTATAATACTTTATATGTTTTCTTTACAGAAATATCGAATCGTGAGGAGTATTGCTCCAACCTAGCCGCACTTTGCATTTTGACAAGTTAACATCTACACATATTGCTCTATAACATGAAAACCGTAAAAGATACGAAAAAACTTTGTTCGTACGAAAGATGCAGAATAAAATAACGAATAAAATGGTATATAAATGGTTAATTGTGTTCATATAATTTTCTCGAGATTTTTTAAATTACGTGGCTAAGAACAAAATTTCAAGTCAGTTATCCCTATGGCAACTTTTCAGTTGCTTCGCGTTTCAAGTCAGTTATCCCTATGGCAACTTTTCAGTTGCTTCGCGTTTTAAGTCAGTTATCCCTATGGTAACTTTTCGGTTGCTTCGCGTTACAAGTCAGTTATCCCTATGGTAACATTGCAGATATATATTAAATTATTACTGAAATTTCATTTATAACCTTATGTATACATATGATTGTATAGTTTTACTTGTCGTCAACGATCATACCATGTTGAATATACCGGTTCTCGTCCGATCACCGAAGTCAAGCAACATCGGGCGTGGGTAGTACTTAGATGGGAGACCGCTTGGGAACACCACGTATCGTTGACTTTTTGCCCTAGTATTTTACCGATGTTAAGTCAAATTATAAATAGTACATACTCTCGGTATAAACTGTTAAAATCTTTGATAGAGATGAGAAAATAGTTTATGTAAAATGAAATAATATATATATATATATAAATACTGCATATTTTGTTATAAAAGATATAAATATACTGAATATTTTGTTATAAAAGATTCGAAATATTCATGGGTTGAAAGTTACTACTTATTTAGAGTATATTACAAAAATTAAATAAAAATAGCAACTTGCACGTATTTTGCAAATTGACAACTTGCACGCATTCTGCAAATTGACAACTTGCACGCATTTTGCACATTGGCAACTTGTACGCATTATGCATTATTGACAACTTACACGTACTTTGTTTGACTGGAAACTTGTACGCATTTGATTTGATATGTAACTTGTATGCATTTTATATAATTGGTAACTTGTACGCATTTCTAGAGAACTTGGCGAAAAACATTCTCCCTTATAAGGAAAAAAATATATAAAATATATAATCATA
>NW_020539370.1:42500-47500 GCF_003426905.1 Ctenocephalides felis
CTGTCCCTCTAAGAAGATATATTTGTACGCCGGTAGTAAGAACCACAACCAACAACGACCGAAGCCGAAGCGGAGGGTCTTTGCGATACCGGAAAGTACGCCTATTTAGCAGGCTAGAGTCTCGTTCGTTATCAGAATTAACCAGACAAATCGCTCCACCAACTAAGAACGGCCATGCACCACCACCCACCGAATCAAGAAAGAGCTCTCAATCTGTCAATCCTTCCGGTGTCCGGACCTGGTGAGGTTTCCCGTGTTGAGTCAAATTAAGCCGCAGGCTCCACTCCTTGTAGTGCCCTTCCGTCAATTCCTTTAAGTTTCAGCTTTGCAACCATACTTCCCCCGGAACCCAAAAGCTTTGGTTTCCCGGAAGCTGCCCGCCGAGTCATCGGAGGAACTTCGGCGGATCGCTAGCTGGCATCGTTTATGGTTAGAACTAGGGCGGTATCTGATCGCCTTCGAACCTCTAACTTTCGTTCTTGATTGATGAAAACACATTTGGCAAATGCTTTCGCTTCTGTCCGTCTTGCGACGATCCAAGAATTTCACCTCTAACGTCGCAATACGAATGCCCCCAGTTGTCCCTATTAATCATTACCTCGGAATTCCGAAAACCAACAAAATAGAACCGAGGTCCTATTCCATTATTCCATGCACACAATATTCAGGCGAATGAGCCTGCTTTAAGCACTCTAATTTGTTCAAAGTAAACGTACCGGCCCACCTCGACACTCGGTGAAGAGCACCGTGGTAGGATTTTGAGTTGGGCCGCCTTTTGACGGGCTAAGCCCACCGGTAGGACGTCCCACAGACATGCCAGTTGAACACCGCGAGCGGTGAACCGACAGTGTGGGACACAGATTCAACTACGAGCTTTTTAACCGCAACAACTTTAATATACGCTATTAGAGCTGGAATTACCGCGGCTGCTGGCACCAGACTGGCCCTCTAATAGATCCTCGTTAAAGGATTTAAAGTGTACTCATTCCGATTACGGGGCCTCGGATGAGTCCCGTATCGTTATTTTTCGTCACTACCTCCCCGTGCCGGGAGTGGGTAATTTGCGCGCCTGCTGCCTTCCTTGGATGTGGTAGCCGTTTCTCAGGCTCCCTCTCCGGAATCGAACCCTGATTCCCCGTTACCCGTAACAACCATGGTAGTCGCAGAAACTACCATCGACAGTTGATAAGGCAGACATTTGAAAGATGCGTCGCCGGTACTAGACCGTGCGATCAGCACAAAGTTATTCAGAGTCACCAAGTCAAACGGTGAGCAAGGCAAGCCCGCCACCGATTGGTTTTGATCTAATAAAAGCATTCCTTCCATCTCTGGTCGGAACTCTATTTGCATGTATTAGCTCTAGAATTACCACAGTTATCCAAGTAATGTGGGTACGATCTAAGGAACCATAACTGATGTAATGAGCCATTCGCGGTTTCACCTTAATGTGGCTTGCACTGAGACATGCATGGCTTAATCTTTGAGACAAGCATATACTACTGGCAGGATCAACCAGGGTGCTATATATATATAATAGCATAGTGCGTAAATGTCCCTCGGCGTCACCCGAGAGACCACACTTTGTATAGAAAAGTTCGATGAATATTTCTAAACAACGAATTTTCTTACATATATATATATCTGAGCCGTACGATATTCCCTGAACATAACGAACAGTTTACATCGCGACTAGATATTTTATATATTCTGCGCTTAACACAGAGGCTAGACCTTTAACAACCGTCGAAACGGCGGTCCGTACATGAAATTTGCGGTCCGCAGACCCAGTTAATTTCAAACAGTCTCTTTACCCTTCGTTAGATTGAAAACGTCGGGGCGAATTCATAAGAATTCATCGTTATAACTCACTTTTATTCTCGCTCGGAGAGTATTGAGTTGATAGCATTTGTATATTTGATTTTCCGCATAAGAGTCTTTGCGTCAACGACACATGCCCGCGGATATGCTGTACAGTATGGTTGAACACTTATAAATAAGGTCCAGAACCCGGCCGTAAACCGACATCCGAACATATACGGCGTATATAATTCCAGACACGGTCTACGACATTATTTAAAGTAACGCCGCTATATAGTTGATAGACTAAAAGTATCGAATATAATGTATAAAATACACCGGGGAATAATATTCGAACCTGCCTGAACAACACAGCGTACTTTAGCCTAAGCTTGCTCGCATCGCACTCGACACGACCTATCCCCCTATATAAGGCGCGCGGCCACAGCGTAAGTATTAGACTGAGTCCCAAGCGACGTGCATTTGACCTGCGGCGAGGGCCTGCTCGCGCTTACGGTGTGAATCGTCAAGACAAAAGTCTGGGAAAATTTCGAACTGCGAACCCTTATGATAGAAAAATTTTTGTCGAAAATTTTGTTAGATGTTCAAACAGTTTTATATATATGGACAATATGAATTATAGTTAATTATTGAGTTTTTAGGTGTTTTTTGGGTTTTTTTAAACTTTTGTATAAAATTATGTATTTATTGATTTTTATAGATCTCAATGAATATAAAACGAATTTATATATAGTTATATTATTTTTTATAATTATTTGTTTAAATTTTCTAATTTTACAATAAATGTTCAAACCAGTTTTCCTCGATTTTCTCTTAAACCGTAAAAGATACGAAAAAACTTTGTTCGTACGAAAGATGCAGAATAAAATTATGAATAAAATGGTATATGAATGGTTAAGTGTGTTCATATAATTTTCTCGAGATTTTCCGATTTTCCTGAAATTTTACGACGGCAACTCGCCTGTAGGCCACACCGTTCGGAATTCGAAGTTGCGATATATGGGAAAAAAACTAAGAATTTTGAGACCTTTCTAACGATGTATAATACTTTATATGTTTTCTTTACAGAAATATCGAATCGTGAGGAGTATTGCTCCAACCTAGCCGCACTTTGCATTTTGACAAGTTAACATCTACACATATTGCTCTATAACATGAAAACCGTAAAAGATACGAAAAAACTTTGTTCGTACGAAAGATGCAGAATAAAATTATGAATAAAATGGTATATGAATGGTTAAGTGTGTTCATATAATTTTCTCGAGATTTTCCGATTTTCCTGAAATTTTACGACGGCAACTCGCCTGTAGGCCACACCGTTTGGAATTCGAAGTTGCGATATATGGGAAAAAAACTAAGAATTTTGAGACCTTTCTAACGATGTATAATACTTTATATGTTTTCTTTACAGAAATATCGAATCGTGAGGAGTATTGCTCCAACCTAGCCGCACTTTGCATTTTGACAAGTTAACATCTACACATATTGCTCTATAACATGAAAACCGTAAAAGATACGAAAAAACTTTGTTCGTACGAAAGATGCAGAATAAAATTATGAATAAAATGGTATATGAATGGTTAAGTGTGTTCATATAATTTTCTCGAGATTTTCCGATTTTCCTGAAATTTTACGACGGCAACTCGCCTGTAGGCCACACCGTTTGGAATTCGAAGTTGCGATATATGGGAAAAAAACTAAGAATTTTGAGACCTTTCTAACGATGTATAATACTTTATATGTTTTCTTTACAGAAATATCGAATCGTGAGGAGTATTGCTCCAACCTAGCCGCACTTTGCATTTTGACAAGTTAACATCTACACATATTGCTCTATAACATGAAAACCGTAAAAGATACGAAAAAACTTTGTTCGTACGAAAGATGCAGAATAAAATTATGAATAAAATGGTATATGAATGGTTAAGTGTGTTCATATAATTTTCTCGAGATTTTCCGATTTTCCTGAAATTTTACGACGGCAACTCGCCTGTAGGCCACACCGTTCGGAATTCGAAGTTGCGATATATGGGAAAAAACTAAGAATTTTGAGACCTTTCTAACGATGTATAATACTTTATATGTTTTCTTTACAGAAATATCGAATCGTGAGGAGTATTGCTCCAACCTAGCCGCACTTTGCATTTTGACAAGTTAACATCTACACATATTGCTCTATAACATGAAAACCGTAAAAGATACGAAAAAACTTTGTTCGTACGAAAGATGCAGAATAAAATTATGAATAAAATGGTATATGAATGGTTAAGTGTGTTCATATAATTTTCTCGAGATTTTCCGATTTTCCTGAAATTTTACGACGGCAACTCGCCTGTAGGCCACACCGTTTGGAATTCGAAGTTGCGATATATGGGAAAAAAACTAAGAATTTTGAGACCTTTCTAACGATGTATAATACTTTATATGTTTTCTTTACAGAAATATCGAATCGTGAGGAGTATTGCTCCAACCTAGCCGCACTTTGCATTTTGACAAGTTAACATCTACACATATTGCTCTATAACATGAAAACCGTAAAAGATACGAAAAAACTTTGTTCGTACGAAAGATGCAGAATAAAATTATGAATAAAATGGTATATGAATGGTTAAGTGTGTTCATATAATTTTCTCGAGATTTTCCGATTTTCCTGAAATTTTACGACGGCAACTCGCCTGTAGGCCACACCGTTCGGAATTCGAAGTTGCGATATATGGGAAAAAAACTAAGAATTTTGAGACCTTTCTAACGATGTATAATACTTTATATGTTTTCTTTACAGAAATATCGAATCGTGAGGAGTATTGCTCCAACCTAGCCGCACTTTGCATTTTGACAAGTTAACATCTACACATATTGCTCGATAACATGAAACCGTAAAAGATACGAAAAACTTTGTTCGTACGAAAGATAAAATTATGAATAAATGGTATATGAATGGTTAAGTGTGTTCATAAATTTTCTCGAGATTTTCCGATTTTCCTGAAATTTTACGACGGCAACTCGCCTGTAGGCCACACCGTTTGGAATTCGAAGTTGCGATATATGGGAAAAAAACTAAGAATTTTGAACCTTTCTAACGATGTATAATACTTTATATGTTTTCTTTACAGAAATATCGAATCGTGAGGAGTATTGAACCTAGCCGCACTTTGCATTTTGACAAGTTAACATCTACACAT
>NW_020539371.1:0-11940 GCF_003426905.1 Ctenocephalides felis
AGTTCTTTGAATCATTAAATCGGACGCTTAGTTCTCTCAAAAACTACATTTTTTACATATTTAGCTCCATATCTTCGAAATGGCTGGGCCTGCTTGCCAAAAACTTATAAACACTTCTCCCAATCATTACTAATTGAAGTTTTTTTAGATCATTCAAATCGGATACTCCGTTCTCTCAAAAATTCGATTTTTTTATTTCTGCACTCTTTGCTCCGTATCTCCGAAACGGCTGGACCTGCCTTTGCCAAAAACTAATCAGCTCTTTTCCCTATCAATAGGATCGAATGTTTTTGAACCATTCAAATCGGTTGATCCGTGCGCCCTGAAACGTGACTGGAAATTTGTATCCATACATACATACACACACACACACACACACACACACACATCCATTTTTCTGAGGTATGCCAAAACGTTTAGAAACCTTCAAACGTCGAGAAATGTAAAAATTTTCAATTCCGATTTTCGGCCCATTACAATAACTTACCCTACGGGAAGTTAAAAAGTTAAAAATTCCAAATTATTTCTAAATATAATTCAAACTAGTGGGGTGGGTGGCATCGTGCCTTAGGCAAATTGCTGGAACTTCCCGTACCGTAACGAAATGTTCGAGGAATACTGAATGTTTTCAAATAGATTATTATAAATATTGTAAATTGTCTAATATTTATAAGAATTATATAAACTGAATTGCAAAGTTGAAATTATTTGTTTCAACAAAAAACTAAAAAAAAAAAAAAAAAAAAAAAAAAAAAAAAATGGAACAAAAATTTTTTTTTCCAAAATCAATTATTTTGTTAAGACAAGCAGAAAGTTTTTTGAATCATTCAAATCGGACGCTTACTTCTATCAAAAACTGCCATTTTTTACATATTTAGCTCCGTATCTTCGAAATGGCTGGGCCTGCCTTTTCCAAAAACTAATAAACACTTCTCCAATCATTACTAATTGAATGTTTTTTAGATCATTCAAATCGGATACTCCGTTCTCTCAAAAATTCGATTCTATTTCCGCACTCTTTGCTCCGTATCTCCGAAACGGCTGGACCTGCCTTTGCCAAAAACTAATCAGCTCTTTTCCCTATCAATAGAAATCGAATGTTTTTTGAACCATTCAAATCGGTTGATCCGTGCGCCCTAAAACGTGACTGGAAATTTGTATCCACACATACATACACACACACACACACACACACACACACACACACATCCATTTTTTCTGAGGTATGCCAAAACGTTCAGAAACCTTCAAAACGTCGAGAAATGTAAAAATTTTCAATTCCGATTTTCGGCCCATTACAATAACTTACCCTACGGGAAGTTAATAAGTCAATTTACTCAAAAATTTAATATTCACAAAAATCAATCTTTTTTGAAAAATTGAATTTTTGGTACGGTAAGTTCCAGCAATTTGTCTTAAATGCCGTACACCAATAGGTGGTTTATTCGCTTCAAAAACAGTCGTATATGTGACCCTCCCACACTAGGAAAATGACATAGCTGGCGGGTGTTGCTCAAGAGCTAAGGTAATTAG
Source organism: Ctenocephalides felis (assembly GCF_003426905.1). Classification (NCBI taxonomy): domain Eukaryota; kingdom Metazoa; phylum Arthropoda; class Insecta; order Siphonaptera; family Pulicidae; genus Ctenocephalides; species Ctenocephalides felis. Next base: position 1,534 of record NW_020539371.1, read on the forward strand.
GGGCTAACACTATAGTTTTATACTTCAAAAATTTCATTAAACTTATACTATTTAAACAGAAACCAATTAACTCTTATTTTTTACTTATATTACACATTTGAATACGTTTAAAAGCTGCATATTATAAAAAATATGAATTTTTCAACTTTTCAAACGGCAATATCTCAGAAACGGTGACACTAACAAAAAAATTAATAATAACAATTTAATAGAGAATTTTATAATAAATAAACTTATCTAACATAATTTTTTAAAAAAAATTATGGTTTCGGCGGAAAATGGGAAAAACTAGATTTTTGCACCTTTGACCTTGAATAAAAAAAATCGCAGATGTCGGATCGTTGGGGACTTTTGACATTTCATTTGTAATGGCCTATTTAACATCTGTACCAAATTTCAGCTCTATGCGAATTGTTCCTAACTGAAAACTTAATTTGACTGGGCTATAATCATTGCTAGTCCTTACCAAATTACATACAATGGCATTTGAAGTTATGAAATCAGTTCAATCGTTTTTGTGAAAACGTCAACAGAAGATCCAAAAGCCAATAAAATAATAAAAAAAAAAAAAGATCCAAAAAAACGCTAACATTACACACGCATAATTTTCGCACAAATGCTTTGTATGTATGGTTTCGAAGCGACAACCATGGTGAACTAAAATAATTTTCAATTCAAAAACCATTATTTTCATTCATCATTACTAGATCCAGTTTTAACCTACAGCTTTAGCAGTTGCACCTACAGCTCTGCGACGATATCCTCTAACTAAACAATCTAATGTATCTTTTGCATTACGTACTTCAATTTCGGTTAATCCAGGAATTACAATTCTTTTTTGTTGATCTTCTCTGATATCAACTATACTTTGATCTCTATTTGATTTTGATAAAAGATCAAATAATTGTTCTTGATATAATTCCATAAATGATACCTGTAGAACATGAGAAAATACTTTACTGAAGAAATGACTTACTGTTATTATTATGTTTACAATTTCATAAACTATTATGATTTCTAAAAGCAAATTATATTAAATAGCAATCCATATACTCCTAAGGAGTGCAGAACAATTATATTCAACCAAACATATAGAAGTACAAACACAATGCAAAGATTTTGAAAATCTGCCATGTTTAATTTCTGACCATTTATGGGTATTCAAATAAACTCTAATTACAGTGTAAAAGGTTATGGCTTTTAAATTTTAATTCTCATTTAAACCTCATATGCTCCTTAACAATACACTTTAAATTTATTGCTTTAATATTTGGAAAGTAGTTTATATTGATCTAACTTGTAATTGAAAATTATATTGCTCCGTCAGAGTTGAAATTTTTTGAAAAATGTCTTTTACTGCTCTTGGTATAACACCCATCTCCTCGACTGGTCCAACTGAATAAGCCATGCCCATGGAATGAGTTTTTCCGGAGCCAGTCTGACCATAAGCTAATATTGTCACATTGTAGCCTAAAATATATTTTTAGATTGAACAAAATAATAAATAATAAAGTAAAGATACTGAAGATAAAAATAGAATTTGGGATTATAGATGAGAGATAAATTCACCTACACCAAAGTTATGTCATGTCAAAATTAAATTCTAGTAGAAATAAATTACCCTTAAACAATCCATCAACTAAACCCTTAACAGCAGTGTCATAAAATTCAGCTTGCGAAACTTCTGGTGGAAATACATGGTTGTAAGTAAAAGAAAGATTTTTTATTAAAACTTGAGGTTTATTTGGCACTGTTTCGAGGCATTTATCATATCCTTTAAAAATTTCGGATTTGACTAAAGGCCTTATCCTTAAAGCCACCTGTACACTAACAGCAGAATCAGCCATCTGAAATTTTTTCAAAAATTGTTTGAGCAGGTGTAGATCTTATATGAGATATTCTATTTTATTTATGAAGAAAATAATATAGTAAATAATATACTTCATCAATCCTACTTTAAAAAACGATAATAATTTTAGTAGAGTTTGACGAATTTTTAAAATTAAACTACTTGTCGTAATGCCGTAATATTACAGTAAGTTCTATAAGACCATGATTAAGACCAAAAAAAAGTTCCATGAAAATCGGCTTAAATTTTTTTTCAACAGTTCATTAGGTTCAGTAGATTTTCACCTAAAATTAATCAGTACCTTTCCCAACTAATATCTTTCGAACAGTTTTTGATTTTTCAAAATCGGTTCGGTAGGATGAGCTTAAATGTGGACGAAAATTTAACACTTTTTTTCAACAGTTAATTACAAGAAAACGGCTCGGTAGATTTTCACCTTAAATTAATCAGTACCATTCACAACTAATATTTTTCGAACAGTTTTTGATTTTTTAAAATCGGTTCGGTAGGATGAGCTTAAATGAGGACGAAAATTTAACACTTTTTTTCAACAGTTAATTACAAGAAAACGGCTCGGTAGATTTTCACCTTAAATTAATCAGTACCATTCCCAACTAATATCTTTCGAACAGTTTTTGATTTTTTAAAATCGGTTCGGTAAGATGAGCTTAAATATGGACGAAAAGTTTAACACTTTTTTTTAAATTGCAAAGAAACGGCTTGGCAGATCGTCGCACAAAACTGACAAACAATAGTCCTCACCGAAATACATCAAATGGCTTTTAAATTTCTGAAATCGGTTCAGGCGCTTTTGAGAAAACGTCGATCAAAAGTCTAATTTTGACAAATGTCAAAAAAACTATACCAATTTTTGCAAACTTTGACGAATTTTTAAAGCTAAACGAGTTGTCGTAGGGCCGTAATATTTTAGTATGACCTAGAAAACTATGGTATCTACCGTCAAAAAAAAATCATAAAAATCGTCGAATTTTTTTTTTTTTAAACGTTATTACAAGAAAACGGCTCGGCCGATCTTTACCAAAAACTAATCAGCACGATTCGCAACCAATATCTATCGAATGGTTTTTGAATTTTCAGAATCGATTTAGAATTGCGGGCTAAAACGTGGGCGAAAAATTTTTCACTTTTCTGCAATTTACAACGAAACGGCCCGGCCGATCGCCGCACAAAACTCAGAGACGATAGTCCTCATCGAGATACATCGAATGGCTTTTAAATTTTTAAAATCGGTCCAGTCATTTTTGAGAAAACGTCGATTTACGGCAAAAAATCTGTTCACATACACACACACACACATACACACACACACACATACACACACACACATACACACACACATACACACACACACATACTTTTTCCAAATTTGGTCTCATTCGATTCAGAATGGCTTGAAACGTCGAGAAAACATAAAATTAGCGAATCGGATTTTTTGATGAAAACATAAACTTCTCCTTCGGGAAGTTAATAATATATTTTAATGAACATGCTTGCTATTTGTTATAAGAAGATTAGCTTACCTTAACCATTGCACTAAATTATATTATATATATATATATATATATATATATATATGTATATATATATATATATATATATATATATATATATATATATATATATATATATATATATATATATAAATAATTAAAGTTTTAGTTTACCTTGAAGTAGTCTTGTTAATTTGCTGTCACGATAACATATGAAACCCGTACAGCCCTCGCCCAATCTTGATATGACATTACCCAGAGCCAACAATCCTTTATGAATTTTTACACTTTCTCGGAAGCGATTACCAGTTGCTTTTGTTTTATTTGCTCTTTCAGATCCTGCCAAGTCTACCAAATGTAACTTGCAACTTGTTAGACTATTTCTAGTAATAAAAAGGAAATATTTAGACATTTAAATGTGGAATAATCGACCTAGAGAGAAGCTGGTATCAAATTTTTTCAAACTTTGATGAATTTATTAAAATTAAACCTCTTGTCGCAGGACCATAATATTTTATTATGTTCTTTAAAACTATGATCGCAAACGTCGCACAAAACTAATACCCCAGTGAAATTAAAGCTAAAATAGCCGTCAGTTAGGAACAATTCGCATAGAGCTGAAATTTGGTACAGATGTTAAATAGGCCATTACAAATGAAATGTCAAAAGTCCCCATCGATCCGACATCTGCGATTTTTTTATTCAAGGTCAAAGGTGAAAAAATCTAGTTTTTCCCATTTTCCGCCGAAACCATAATTTTTTTTAAAAAATTATGTTAGATAAGTTTATTTATTATAAAATTCTCTATTAAATTGCTATTATTAATTTTTTTGTTAGTATCACCGTTTCTGAGATATTGCCGTTTGAAAAGTTGAAAAATTCATATTCTTCATAATATGCAGCTTTTAAACGTCATCAAATGTGTAATATAAGTGAAAAAATAAGAGTTTGTTGGTTTCTGTTTAAATAGTATAAGTTTAATGAAATTTTTGAAGTATAAAACTATAGTGTCAGCCCCTAATTACCTTAGTTCTTGAGCAACACCCGCCAGCTATGTCATTTTCCTAGTGTAGGAGGGTCACATATACGACTGTTTTGAAGCGAATAAACGAAATATTTAATTATATATGAATTCAGGGCGTATAATGACAATCCAAAATCACAATATTTAATAAATTTTCATCATAATATTGAATAAATGTGCCGATATCCAGTGTCAATATATGAGATGGAAGATGAACTGTCGTTAACCTCATACATTTTTGTATCATTATATTGTGACAACTGGAGGTTGAAGCCCCCTTCTTGGGGTATGCAATGGCTGCCAAATATTATATTCTAGCCTTGCAACCCCATTACGAAGGGGTTACTTCAACACTCCAATCGCCCGCTAAAGTAGGGTAGAGCGGGGCTAGTTGAGCATAGAGGCAAGTTGAGCAATCGAAATATCTCGAAAACTATTCACCGTTCGTTCAGGCATTATATGGCGAAAAGATAGAGGTTTAGGAGAAATAAACATCCCGCGATCGCTAGTGGCCGCTGGACAAATGAGTGATGCTCACGGGCGTTTTGTTTATTTTGAGACCAAAAAGTAAAAACGTAATTTATCACGAGTTTTCGTCTGGTTTAATCAAATGTTATTTATTTTTAATCAGGTAAATGTTATTCTTTCATATAATTATAGTACTTTTAAGATGCACAGAGATTCTGGGTATAATTCTCACGGTTTTTTTATAAATTCACTTTTATTTTGAAATTCCGAGTTGGGGTTAGTTGAGCATAGTTGCTAAACTTGTACTGTCACTAAGACAATTACCATTAACTTCTAGAAGTTAATTATTATTTTTAAGATTTAAGCTAAGTCTATAAGTAATAATATAAAGAAATAATGATTTTAAACAAAAATACTGAATATAATGGTAAAATAATTCCTAAGATACGATATTGTTTTGTTGATCCTACTTTTCGTTAATTATTCAAAGCAAATTACTATAAGTTTTGTTTTCTCTGTCAATAAAGACTATAAATATAAAACTGGTTATTAAAAACTTATTTTATTTTATCACTAATCGACATTGAACATTATGATTTCATTATACTTTCTTAGTGCTCAACTTGCCCCAATTATGGGGTACATTGAGCATACTTGACTTTTTGCATTTAAACAGCTGTAGCTTCTAAATTTTACTTATTACCAAAAAATAGTATTAACACTTTTGTTAATAACGATAAACAACAAATCCATTAAGCCCTATAGCAATTTATTGAGACTTTTCATTAAGCAGCTACATCCGTTTAAGTAAAAATTTGCTCAACTAGCCCCGCCCTACCCTACCTGTAATTACCTGTGGGGGTTAGTAGCTACTATACGAATGAAACCAAGATTACTTTTATAACTAACTCTATTTAAATAATTAATAATTCATTGCGTATGTATGTGTGGAACTTGACTGTACTTTCATACAGTCAATGTTCCGTAACTAATACTTCTTATTCTTACATCTTATGCTTATATAATCGTATGAGTATATGGGGGAGAGAATAGCTATAGCTTCTAATTTACATAATCTGACCTTTAAGCTGGACCTGTCTTGTTGCACAACACACACACAACTAACACTAACGTATCCCAAGGCGTTCGCCTATGGGATACGTCTCAGAAGGCTGTCACTTATTAATTCTCAGGATCTCCGGAGCGTCTCTCTGATGGACCCCAAGAACCAATAGATAGTTAGGGGTAGTGGTAGGGATGGTGTACCCTGGGGTTGACGACTATCAGGCGACAATAATTATCAATACGACGATAATTATGATTATCGTCACAATATGATTCAATATGCTATTATCAAATGAATAAATCTGTATAAGATGGTTTAATCTAAAATGTCAATAAAAAACGTTAATTCCAATTGCAATCTTGATATAAGGTACAAAACACGAACAACAGCCGGACAGTAGTGGAATATAATTCTACATATTATCTCAAAACTATCCAATTTGAATTGTCGTTTTTTAAATTTAAATCAATTTTGTTCTAAAAAATACTGCTTATTTTTTAGCGATAAAACAATTAAAAAATGTAAACTGCGAGTGGAATGTTTCAAAATATCAATAGCCATGTTCCAGAAATATTTATATATTTTTTGGAGCAAGTAAATAAAGTAAGTAAATTTAATAATTCGACGATTCAAAGTGGGTTATTTTATAATAATATGTAATGTTATATTCTATCGTATAAGGGCTGTTGTTCGGCTTAGGTTTCTTACATCTAGATTGCAATTAGAATTAACGTTTTTTATCGACATTTTGGATCAAAATATCTTATACAGATTCATTCGTCTTTTAGTAATGACATACTGTAGCATATAATGATATAAAATTGGCGGAGACACTTCATCTTCTATCTCATATGTTGCCATTAGATATTGACACAGTTATTAAAAATTATGAATTTGGATTGTCATCATTGATTCATGTATACTTAATTATTAACGTTTCATCTAATTTGAATGATTCAAAACACATTCGATTCATATAAATAAGGAGAAGTGCTGTTTAATTTTTGGCAAAACCGTTTCGAAGATACGAGGCAAAAAGTGCCAAAAATAGTGATTCAGTTTTGAAGAGAATGGAGCGATAAGAAAACGATTTCAATAATTTAAAAAAAACATTTTACTTATATTGACAAAATGAGCAACTGATTAAATTTTGAGGAATGTGAAAAAAGTGAAGAAAATGGCATTTGGCGGTGAAAAATGATCATTAGACATATCGATGCTTTTCTGACGCAACCTCGTAACTCGATTTTTGACGATTTTGAGTTTTAATCGGAAAATGAATCACTAAATATAGACGCATAGATCTGTGAAGTTTTGTAAAAAAAAAATCAACCGAACGTTTTTTATTGAGAAGAATACAATCACGTATCTCAATTCAAAAAATGTGCCATGCGCAACCTCGTATCTCAGTATCTAATACATGGTGGCGTATATAAACAAGTTTCGCTGTCAGCAATGTTGTTTAGTTCAATCTTTCTAATAAAAATTATTATTCAATTAAGTTAATTGTTATTAAAACTTAATGACCGATAGTTAATAAATACATTTATTATTTACTTACCGCAAGTTATAGTAATTTTCCTAAAATTGTAATTTACATATAGTTAATAAACCTTTTTACATATTTAACGTTTCAGAGGTTTTGAATATATTGACATACCTTAAAGAAATGGATGTATGTGTTTGTGTGTGTGTGTGTGTGGATACAATTTTCTGTCCACGTTTTCGGGAGCACGGATCAACCGATTTTAAACATTCAAAAAGCAATCGTTTCCTATTGAGAAAACAGAGCATCCGATTTGAATTATTTAAAAACATTCAATTTGTATTGATGACGTGGTGATTAGTTTCTGGAAAAGACAGGCCCAGTCGTTTCAAAGCTTCCGATTCGAATGATTCAAAAAACATTTTGCAGTATAAAGAATCGATTAGTTTAGGAAAGCAGAAATTTTTTTTGTCCATTTTTTTTTTTAATTTACAATTATTTCAATTTATTACAATATGAAAAATGATTCGGATTTTAATTTTAATGCTAGCTAAAATTCTAAAACTCTCTTATATACTTCAAGTAAATAAATTTAAATTTGCAAATTAGTTTATATAATTCTTATAAATATGAGATATGTTCTTTTATACTTTTATTTACTTTTTATGTATACATATATAAACGTCGTTCTCCAATTTATTCTTATATTTTGTCATTCAAATACGAATACTATTTGAAATCATTTATTATTCCTCGATTCTATTTAATTACGGAACGGGAAGTTCCACCAATTTGCTTAAAGACACGATGCCATGCACCACTAGTTATATTTTTATTATGTTGAGAACAAATATCACAGTAAGCTACAAAAATTAAACAATTATCAATTCTTACTGATAATAAATTCTCACATGAAATTAAATTTTGTATTTTTTAGAGTTAGATAATGTGTCATCCGCAGATAAAAAATAATTAAATAAAGAAATAATAACAAACTAGTATGACTATTAACACAAACACATAAATAAATGTTAAAAAAATTTGAAGTAAAATATTAAATTTATTGTATGTAAATTAAGATTCAATATCTTATATATAAAAATGGAGCTGTCTTTCAAATGTCCGAATAAAACTCGAAAACGGCTGAATGCATTTGGCCAGTCTTAGTCTTGAAAAATTCTTGCCAATCCAGAGATTGTCCAAAAGGTGAGATAATATTTCAAATCCGCGTAGAAACTTTACATTTTTAATTTGAAAATTTTTGGTAAACAGCACTTGATTCAAAATGGCTTCCCACACAATGTTATTCAAATGACAGATGAACACTACTCATATGTCAAAACAAAGTTAAAACAGATTATGTGTTATTCTTTTAATTTTAAAATTTAGTTATTTATATATTTTTAAATGGTAATAAGAATGCTTATTTTGATTTTATATGAGGTTTTTATTTAATTCTCAAGTGTATGCTCACTGCCTTTTTGTATTCTTTCATCAAGAGCTTGAAATAATACTATTCTTATTGATTAAGGCTTGCTTATGAAAGAATAAATAAATAATTTTGTTTCAAACGCTGTGCTGTGCAAGTAGTTATTGGTTTAATGTGAATAATGTATTACCAAAACATTTTATGAATTATATTATTATTGCATTTAGGTTATTCAAATTGAGATCCTAAATTTGGAATTCATCGAAGGGGACACCATAGACGTTTCTGTCTAATCACTTATTGCAAGTTATAATAGACAGCGATATGAATAAGAAAATTGGATTATAACACAGATAGTAATTTTAGAAATCATATTCATAAAGGTCTTCGGAAACGAAGTTGTATGAAAATTGCTTATAAAGCTCACATTATGTTATTTTCATCCACATAAGTACAGTTTAAATAGATATGGAAGTAATCATTTCGAATATATACAGTACAATCTATTTACAATACAAATTTTTCATTACAATACTATAAGGAGTTTGTAGTTATATGGTCCATGACATTTATATTTTGAAGAATGTAAAGTATCAGCAGTACGAACTTGCATTATATTATAATACATGATTTCATCATCCGAATAGGCTTTCTAATGCATAGAAAGAAGTTTTTCCAGCATTCCAATTTGCAATGAAAAAATTAAAATAGCTCAACATGTCCCACATGATAATAGATTTTTCACAGAATTTTTCTTAAGGTGTTTAGATACTAATACTGTTATCGATCGGGTCTTTTCCCAATTACTTCCCGAGCATACTATATAGTGGTCATGGTGATAACAAAGATACCACTAATTTGGATACACAGTTGTAGAAAAGGAAAATCAAAATAAACATATTGAAATTTATCACAATATGCACTCATGTCGAAAATCTACATATGTTCAAGCAAATTCATAAAGAAGAAATGTCCATTTTATATAGCTATATAACAATCGGGGTAAAACGTTAAAACGGCTGTACGAATTGGGCCAATCTTAGTTGCATAATTTTATATTCATTAGTATTTATAAAACATTTTCAAGTATATAATTATTTTGGAATATAAATTTGGAATCGATCAAAGGGGACATTTTGTCGAATAACTTATTCCCAGATATAACAGACCACTACTTAAATAATAATAATACATAACGAAAGTTTATGATTTCCTTTTGTTGTTAGTTTTTTGGGTTGTGAACACTGTGATTTAGTTCACGAGACCTTAATATAAATTTTAACTATTTATTGTTTTATAAAATGTAATGTTAATTTTGAGTGAGATTCAACACTTTAAAAACTTACATCTGTGTGGGGCACAAATGACCAACTGAACATTGACCACGGCTAAAGACTAAAAAAGACTTGGATTGAATTATACCATATTTTTATAGAAAGTGTATAAAACTTCCAGTTTGATTGTATTAACAAAATATGGTCAAACGAATATGTTATTTTGAATTATATAATTTATTATTATTCAAGTAGACTTTGGAGTTTATTGTGTTTATAAAAAAACCTCATTGTTTATAC
>NW_020539372.1:0-2500 GCF_003426905.1 Ctenocephalides felis
TATATATAAAAATTGAGCTCTCTTTCAAATGTCCGAATAAAACTCGAAAACGGCTGAATCGATTTCGCCAGTCTAGTCTTGAAAAATTCGTGCCAATCCAGAGAAAGTCCAAAAGGGAGATAATATTTCAAATCCGCGTAGAAACTTTACATTTTTAATTTGAAAATTTTGGTAAACAGCACTTGATTCAAAATGGCTTCCCACACAATGTTATTCAAATGACAGATGAACACTACTTATATGTCAAAACAATGTTAAACAGATTATGTGTTATTCTTTTAATTTTAAAATTTAATTATTTATATATTTTAAATGGATAAGAAATGCTTATTTTGATTTTATATGAGGGTTTTATTTAATTCTCAAGTGTATGCTCACTGCCTTTTTGTATTCTTTCATCAAGAGCTTGAAATAATACTATTCTTATTGATTAAGGCTTGCTTATGAAAGAATAAATAAATAATTTTGTTTCAAACGCTGTGCTGTGCAAGTAGTTATTGGTTTAATGTGAATAATGTGTTACCAAAACATTTTAGAATTTATTATTATTGCATTTAGGTTATTCAAATTGAGATCCTAAATTTGGAATTCATCGAAGGGGACACCATAGACGTTTCTGTCTAATCACTCATTGCAAGTTATAATAGACAGCGATATGAATAAGAAAATTGGATTATAACACAGATAGTAATTTTAGAAATCATATTCATAAAGGTCTTCGGAAACGAAGTTGTTTGAAATTGCTTATAAAGCTCACATTATGTTATTTTACATCCACATTAGTACAGTTTAAATAGATATGGAAGTAATCATTTCGAATATTACAGTACAATCTATTTACAATACAAATTTTCATTACAATACTATAAGGAGTTTTGTAGTTATATGGTCCATGACATTTATATTTTGAAGAATGTAAAATATCAGCAGTACGAACTTGCATTATATTACATGATTTCATCATCCGAATAGGCTTTCTAATGCATAGAAAGAAGTTTGTCCAGCATTCCAAATTGCAATGAAAAAATTAAAATAGCTCAACATGTCCCACATGATAATAATAGATTTTTCACAGAATTTTTCTTAGGGTGTTTAGATACTAATACTGTTATCGATCGGGTCTTTTCCCAATTACTTCCCGAGCATACTATATAGTGGTCATGGTGATAACAAAGATACCACTAATTTGAATACACAGTTGTAGAAAAGGAAAATCAAAATAAACACATTGAAATTTATCACAATATGTACTCATGTCGAAAATCTTCATATGTTCAAGCAAATTCATAAAGAAGAAATGTCCATTTTATATAGCTATATAACAATCGGGGTAAAACGTTAAAACGGTTGTACGAATCGGGCCAATCTTAGTTGCATAATTTTATATTCATTAGTATTTATAAAACATTTTCAAGTATATAATTATTTTGGAATATAAATTTGGAATCGATCAAAGGGGACATTTTGTCGAATAACTTATTCCCAGATATAACAGACCACTACTTAAATAATAATAATCCATAACGAAAGTTTATGATTTCCTTTTGTTGTTAGTTTTTTGGGTTGTGAACACTGTGATTTAGTTCACGAGACCTTAATATAAATTTTAACTATTTAATTGTTTTATAAAATGTAATGTTAATTTTGAGTGAGATTCAACACTTCAAAAACTTACATCTGTGTGGGGCAAAAATGACCAACTGAATATTGACCACGGCTAAAGACTAAAAAAGACTTGGATTGAATTATACCAAATTTTTATAGAAAGTGTATAAAACTTCCAGTTTGATTGTATTAACAAAATATGGTCAAACGAATATTGTTATTATGAATTATATAATTTATTATTATCCAAGTAGACTTTGGAGTTTATTGTGTTTATAAAATACCTCATTGTCTATACCATTGAAACTATACATTCTTACACTCCTAAAATAAAGTATTCTTTTTTTTATTCTTAGGAAGTTGCTTAGAAATACCTAACTTAGCAAAACAACGTTTGCCGGGTCAGCTAGTATATATATATATATATATATATATATATATATATATTATTTATAAAACGTAGATATTATTTGAGTATTTATAATGAAAAAGGAAAAAAGTTAAGAATTATAATTTTGACATTTCGAACATGGAGAAACAAAAGACAGATTTGAACTGACAAATGAACTTTTTGTTTTTGCGCTGACACTATGATGAGCTCAAAATAATGTACATCTGTCAAGTTGAAATGCGGCGTGTGTTGACAGGTCGCTACAGATCACTTCGCCCCAATGAAAAAGATTGTTTTGCATCTCTGACTGCCATCTTGAATTTTCTTGTAATTTTTTGGTTGAGATTTTTTTTTTAAATTTAATTTTTCCTTTTTTTATTGTGTGATTAATTTTAGTTTGTTTGTCGCCGTGGCCATTTTTGCCGTGTTGTTTGATGCATCGTTTGCTTGCATGTGGCCGTTTTGTATGGCGGTTGCCATGTTTGTTTAGTCCATTGTTTGCTT
>NW_020539372.1:5000-18906 GCF_003426905.1 Ctenocephalides felis
ACAAATCCACATATATTATAATTACCTAGATATGCTAATTTTCATACTGTTTTTAGATCCACTGATGATGACATTAAATTGAATGTCGAAACGTTTGGAAATAAAGATTATTTTATAAATCTTTGGCTTTTCTTTGTTTGATGTATCGCCCTCAAGAACTCACTCATATATATATATATATATATATATATATATATATATATATATATATATATATATATATATATGTTGAAAATGTTTAAATTTGATGTTGAAATGTATGATTGATTTCTTGGAGGGCGTAACATCAAGTAAAAAAAAATAATAAAGTAAAGATTTTTTTTCCAAAACATCTTTATTTTTCCATACGTTTCGACGTAAAATTCTACGTCATCTTCAGTGGTTCTACAATTTAAAAAAGAAAAAAACAGAAAGTAACGTTACAATTTGAATATACATAAGCAATAGTAAAAAGAAAAGTTTTAACTGAAGAGAATTGCAAAAAACATTACTTACTTGAATTATTTATATTATCACTAACACATATTAATATAACTTGTAAAAATTAATAATTATAGACAAGCACTAACTGTCAGTAATTTCTTTTTTTTAATAAAAAGAATAAAAGATAAAAAGTGATTAATAAATAAAATATTATACGTAATACACTTGCATCCGAGGCCAGTGCCAAACAGAATAATATGTTTGTAAGTGTCCGAGATGTGAAGTCAAAATTTTTAGAAAAAACAAACACATGTGCTGGTGTTTTGACCCAATGTCTTGGCGCGCTAAGCAAGTGTGCGTGATAGTGTTGTGCAAACCGTGGTGTTAGGTATTCGATATGAATTGGGAAACATTATTTAGAACAAATTGGTAATTTTCGCAAATGAAGCTGGTGTCTGTACGTTTGTTTAAAGAATAATTTCTATTTAAGAAAATATAGGCCGTTTCTGAAAAGCGCCTTTGTGAGACTTTCGATTCGTGATGAAGAACCTTTGCGTCATAAAAATTGAAAGTATGGTTATTTAGTTTTAAATGTTCTGTGATCATTGTTTGCCCTTGATTTTTGTTTTTTGAATTATTATCGTGTTGTTTCAAACGTTTGATAAGGTTCTGTCCTGTTTCGCCAATATAGGTGGAATCACAGTCATTGCAAGATATTTTATAGACCACATTGGATACTCGTTCTAAACTAGTGCGCGGCTTTAAATTTGAAAAGAGGGAGTTGAGAGTAAAATCGATGTTGCATACTAAACGGAGATTTGCGTTGTAAAAAAGTTTTTTCCACATCGGATAAAGTTCTTTGATGTAAGGAAGGCAAACGGTACCTTCAAAATTATTGTCTTTTGTGGAAATTAAACTTAGGTTGGGGTTAATTATTTTGTTTTTAAAAAAGTGAGTCTATTGTTTGTGACGGATTTTATAAGATGTGGGGGATAGGAATTTTGTGTAAGGGTTTTGAAAATTAAATCTAAATTTGAGGTCCAAAATTGTTCGTGGTCATGGTCTACAAGATTAATGATAGTACCTATTTTCATGTTAGAGGGGTGGTAAGAGTGAAAATTTAAGTACCTACCTGACCAAGTAGGTTTTTGGTACCAGTTAGTGATAATGCGGTTGTTTGTGCTTTTAATGATTTTGACATCCAAGAAGCTGATAGAGTTATTTTGTTCTTTTTCAAAAGTGAACTGAATGTGTTTGTTAAACGAATTGAAAGAATGAAGCAATAAGTCAAAATTTTGAGGAGGTATACAAGTGATAATGTCATCAACATATCTGTAATAAAAATAAAAGTCTATGTTGATGGAATTAAAGACTCTAGTTTCTAAATGTTGTAAAGATAATTCGGCTAGGGCAGGGGATATAGAAGAGCCCATGGGAGTGCCAAAAATTTGAAGATAAAAATGGTCATTGAATTCAAAATATGTGTTCGTGATTATGAATTTGATCGATTCTAAAAACCAATGTAATGAAATTGTAAAAAGTTTCATCCCATCTGTATTGACCATCATTAATCAATGTTAATCAATATTTTTAAAAAACATTGTATTTGACAGAATAAAACTGATGATGGAAGGTACCTTGTTCCAAAATGTCGTTATTAAACATCTTCAAAAAACAAATTGTTTTTTATTATTGGATTTACTGTTCGGAAAAGAAACAATCAATATATTGAAAAAATCCAGGACTTATCTATTGACAGTGGCGTAACTATAGGGTGGCGTGGGTGGCAAAATGCCACGAGCCCCCGACTTAAAGAGGCCCCCGGCCCAGGAAACCGCGGACTCAGAAATAAATTTTTACATTGTACATGAATTTTATTTCACTTGAAACTTATATTTTAAATTTTTTAAGTTCAAAGTCGGAGTTAATTATTTAACCAGGCTTGCATCGAACTTACATTCGGCCGAATATTTAGTTAGTTAAAACCGAAGGAGTCGCCGCCACGTAAAGAAATCTTTTCTCAATATCAGTAGCGCGCCTTCGCGGGGCCTCGTATCAAGATTTGTTTGGGGGCCCCCTTAAGAAGTAATTTTTTTATTACAAAATATGAAAATACATAAAATTAAAAGAAAATTTATTTTTACTTCTAATTATTTTTCTAATTTTCAATAATTTTCTGAATTTTTCATAAATGATTTCAGATAAAAATATTTTTACCTTATCTTTTTTCTAAAAACTGGATTATTAAGTGATCTTTAGATTTTCATAAGTTTCTGTCTCTAGGAACAATAGCGACAAGTCTGGTAGACATTTCGGTCTTAAAGTTTTTACGTATTTTTTTTTTAGTTTTAATTTTGAATATCATCGTATTCGTGAAGTACATACAAAGTTTTAAAACCTTTGACAAATATTTTGCAGCAGAAATAAATTCTCTTAAAGCATTAGCTTACAAGTTGAAGTTCAATACCGCTCGATAACAACGTCCAAGTTATTTTATTTTTTATAAATCGTTTTGCTTTAGATTTTTCATCAATTTCTGCTTACGCTCGTTGGGCCTCCCTGGCCCGGGGGCCCCGTAATTTTGATACGGCTAATACGGTGTATCAGCTCCTGCTCAATATTCAAAAAATACATTATTGTTATAGTTAAATGTCATTTAATATTAATCATTTAACGGCTACGTGCATGAGCAGAAAATACAAACATTATTTTTGGTTTTGAAAATTAAAAGTTTACCTTCAGAAGCAGATTATACTTCTGACATGTGGACACCGACAAGTCTCTTTCTTAATTTTATTTATTTTAATCGGTATATTGCTGATTATACTATTTGTTGCAAGCCTAATTTCAACACATTCTAAGCAAAAGGATTTTAATTCGTTTTAGAACACATTTAGAACACATATAGAACACTGGTTTCGTCATATTTTTCGCGTTTTCTTTAAACAGATTATGAATTTTTAATCATTTTGGCCATAATATAAAAAGATGGAATATTTTATCAAGATTTGAATCTAATAACGAAATAACATTAAAAATATTTAAGCTTACTAGATGGGCACGACATTCTGATGCCATTCTTGCTTTAAAACTCCGTTTTGTTAAAATCCAAAATGCAACTATTTCATATAAAATGAAGTTTGCAAACTACAATTATTTTATTATAGGTTTTCCATTGTAATATTCTACTACGATCCGAAACCACCGATCTTTCAAATGCTATAAACATTTAAAAATTTGTTAAGAATTAGAAAATTATTGACATTAATTTGGAAATTTAAAATTAGACGCCACTGGTGTTGTAGAAAAATGATTTATCAATCATGAATTTTTTAAAACTCGTCACAGGAAGGTAATACGCTTTTTTGACAAGCATTGGGAATTCATATTCAAGATACTGGAAGTTTGTTCAAAGTGAATATATCGAGTATTGGACATTATTATTAAACAAATTAAATCTTGTTTCTTCCGATGAATTAATATGTTACAAATTTCAGTATTTTGCTACAATAGAAGTTTTCAATGATACTGATCTATTAAATTAAAGCATATAATTTGTTTAGATAAAAAAGACATATTAGAAATTCAGAATGAACAAATTTTAAAATCATTATTTAATAGATCAGTGCCATAAAAAACGTTTGTTTAGATTCTGAACCATTTGCCAGGAAATTTTAGTTTTCGATCAAATTTCAGAGGCGAAATAGGAAATTCTTCGGAATAGACACTTTTACGCAGTAAGAAAAGATTTTATTTACTAAATAGCTTATTAAAGTTAACATTTCATTTTTATTTGATTTTGAATAGATGCAGGGTTAACTATTGTTTCTTCAAGAAGAAGCTATATGACAAATGTCTTCATCTTCGTTAAAAAAAATGGTCGAAATGGTATTGAAACGGATTGGATTTTCGAGAAAATTGATACTTTTCAATACTGTTTTCAATCAGGGGTATTGTTTAAATCATAAATTTTTATAAAGATCGAACGTTACTACTTAATCAATAAAATTAATTACAGTAAAAAAAAGGAATTGTTAATGGAAGGTTATGTAATAATTAAGTGTAAGAAAGTGGTTTTTGTTTTAAATTTTTATTCAAAAAATCCTTTTATTTTATTTTCCATTTACTCTAACAATGAAAATATTCACCGATATTTTATGTTTGATTTTCAAGAAAAATTAAGTTTTGTGTATTTTCTGTTATTTTTATATAATAACAACTAAATTATAATTATACCTCTAAATGAATACTTCTACCTTTTGTATAATTTCATAATTTGAAGCCATAAAATATAAGTTAGTCGAGGTTGGTTTGCTAATTGTAATAAAATTCAATAAAAATTGTTTTAGCCAGTAGTAAAACAGCGTGTAAATGACTATTAACGTTTATTAAACAAAATTACGTAAATTAAAATTTGAGTACCACGATAGGGCCCCATCGGAATACTTTGCCACGGGCCCCGGACGGTCTAGTTACGCCACTGTCTATTGAATATATATGTACACATATACACGCCTACACATATATACATATACAAATATACATATATGCAACGTGCATGTATATTCACAACGACGTACATGTACATGTATGAAACATACATATACTCATACATATCTATGTAACTATAGCTACACACGTACACATATACATATACGTATACACATATATACATATACATACACATATATATACACATAAATATATACATACAACTATATACATATATATACATACATACAACTCGATGCATACACATATACATATGTACATACGCATAAATATACATGTAAATAACTATGTATACATGTATATATAAATACATATATATGTAAACCTGTATACATGTAAGGCAAACAAAAAATTTTATGAGATGGATAATACATATAAAATACAGTACACTTACATTAACGTTGGTAGTTTATATCTAGAGAGTGTACACAACACTAGAAATTAGCACTAACATTTATACAACTAACTTGTCAATTATACAAAATTTAAAAAATTTAGATATGAGTCATGAATGATATTGTGATCTGATCTTTTATTAACTTTTATTAATTTTATTTTTGAATTCGTCAAATAGTGTTAATAAAAGATCAGATCACAATATCATTCATGACTCATATCTAAATTTTTTAAACCTGATTAAAAACAATCAATCCTAATAATTTTTGAATATGTATATATATATAAATATATATACATGTATATGTGTTATAATATATACACATCCATATATGTGCTTGTATGTATGTTTTTGTGTGTACACTATATACATGCACTTGCATATATGTTCATGTATATAATTGTAGATACATTAATATATAGATATGTGCATATGGATGTATGAGTATGTAGGTGTGCATATGCATGTGCATGTATATATGTATATGTATATATATATATATGTATAATATATATGTATATATATATACATAATATTTCTCAACATTTACTAAAGCAATATTTCCTCTTTTTTCGTAAATTACCAATACAAGAGCCATAAAAAATCATATTTGCCAGGAATTCCGTACTTTGTCCTTTACATCTGGCCGGCAGAACTCCATATCAGTGTGTTTAAGTCTTGTGTAGTAGTAGCATCTACAAATATCTTCCAAAAAAATCGAGTGTTTTTAACAAAAAATATTAGTGATATGGATATATAAATTATTACAGGTAAATAATTTTTGCTTCTCAATTTTATATAAAACCTTTTTTAGTTAATTCTTATTATTCTTTACCCCGGTACATAATCCATTCCTTTATAAAATTTTTTCTAATTAATCTGTATTGACCATCATTAATTAATGTTAATCAATATTTAAAAAAAAAAAAAACATTGTATTTGACAGAATAAACCTGATGATGGAACGTACCTAGTTCCAAAACGTCGTATTAAACATCTTCAAAAAACAAATTGTTTTTTATTATTGGATTTACTGTTCGGAAAAGAAACAATCAATATATATATATATATATATATATATATATATATATATTAATTGTTTAATATGAACAAAACAGCACTCAGATATGTTTAACACAACTTTATTTTATGATTACAGACGTTTCGAGACCATGGTGTGTCTCATCTTCAGTGTAATTTCAAAAACAGTTACTTATATACTACACATTCTTTAATAATTTATTTAAATTTCATTTAATTTTTGATATACAAAAAACACCAACTATTCCTTGCAATTGCATTTAGAAACTAGAGTCTTTAATTCCATCAACATAGACTTTTATTTTTATTACATATATGTTGATGACATTATCACTTGTATACCTCCTCAAAATTTTGACTTATTGCTTCATTCTTTCAATTCGTTTAACAAACACATTCAGTTCACTTTTGAAAAAGAACAAAATAACTCTATCAGCTTCTTGGATGTCAAAATCATTAAAAGCACAAACAACCGCATTATCACTAACTGGTACCAAAAACCTACTTGGTCAGGTAGGTACTTAAATTTTCACTCTTACCACCCCTCTAACATGAAAATAGGTACTATCATTAATCTTGTAGACCATGACCACGAACAATTTTGGACCTCAAATTTAGATTTAATTTTCAAAACCCTTGTACTGTGTCAAGCATTGCAAGGAATAGTTGGTGTTTTTTGTATATCAAAAATTAAATGAAATTTAAATAAATTATTAAAGAATGTGTAGTATATAAGTAACTGTTTTTGAAATTACACTGAAGATGAGTCACACCATGGTCTCGAAACGTCTGTAATCATAAAATAAAGTTGTGTTAAACAAATCTGAGTGCTGTTTTGTTCATATTAAACAATTAATATTCGTTCCACTCATATCATAAAATTCTATATATATATATATATATATATATATATATATAAATATATATGTGTGTACTTATATACTTATGCCTACATCCTTTTTCTTTTTTATCTATTCTCTATTATCTAGTCTCTATTACCTTTTCTATTTTTTATATTTTGTTTGTTGTTAAGTGTTGCTGTTTTGATAATATCTAGTCTCTATTACCTTTTCTATCTTTTATATTTTGCTTTTTGTTAAGTGTTGCTGTTTTGTTAATTTTTCTCTCATTTTATAGCTACTATACCAATCCACATATATTATAATTACCTAGATATACTAATTTTTCATACTGTTTTTAGATCCACTGATGAAAAAACGTTTGGAATTAAAGATTAATTTATAAATCTTTGCTTTTTATTCTTTGATGTATCGCCCCACAAGAACTTACTCATATATCTCAACATCAAAATCAACAACTAAATCATATATATATATATATATATATATATATATATATATATATATATATACATAAACATACATATACATAAATATCCATGTATATACGAATATGATATGAACGGTATGCATTGAAATTTGATCATGCTTATACATTACTTTTAATTGTATAAATATGCACTAGATTTAAAGTATATATTTTCTGATAATTGGCATCACAATACTGAATTCAATGATCCACTAACAACACTGATGTACAATTATTCATAAATTAATAGTACACTAATGAACTACTACGCTAACAATGTTTGTATTTATAATACAGTTCCCCCCATACAAAATTCCATAACGAAGATAGCGTATTCATATTATTCAAAACTTATGTGCGTATATCTATATAGGAGAGCTAGGGGCTATATATCTCATAGCAACTTTGCCGCAGATTGAAGCAATATTCAACACAGTGCAAGCCGTCGTTTTTGCTATGTAATATAAAATAGTACTATCATAAAATTTAGGCTTGAGTTACTTTTATCGACTGATTTGAAATTTGATATAATTGATATCGTTCAAAATGTATCAATATTTGGCAATGCGAAACCATTTTTGCGACTGTTACATTGTTTAAATAGTAAAATATGCTCGATGAATGAAAATATTCACACCCGGTTAATTGGAACAAACCTTTGTGCTAGTTGTAGCAAACAAGAATTATATGTAGATTGAAGCGGAAGAAATTGGGAAGTATTAATAGTCTGTAAGATGTTAACAACTTTAAATAGTGTTACAGGAGACACTATACCTTTTATATTGAGAATAATTGTAGATTATATTGATAGATTGATTTATTTATTTATCTTTTTATTCTCTCTTTTATTTACAACTATTCAGCTAAGGACATTTAATAAATGTGGAATTTACAATTGTCGGCCGTAAAGAGACATTGTATACTAAAGGGGCATGTTGGAAAAATTCCTCAATGATTATGAAAGAAATTACACTATATGAGACTTTCTATATTTTATTTATATTAATTAAGGTTCGCATTGATTTGTCGAAAGAATTGCTTAAAAACAAGTAATTTTTTAAGTATAAGTGGACAATTGCCGTTTTTACTAATTGCTCTTGTAGATGTTACTACTAGCCCATAGATAGCCAGTATAAATTAACTAGCCTCAAACACGAGGTAAGTTGTAACACACGCACTTTTTTAAGAAAATGATTAATTGTGAAATAATCAACAATAGTAAAATTGTCTTTACTTGATTTGTAGGGGTATACTTACAGCCACTATCTACCTTTATTTTTTAGAAATATAATCAGTGGATCTCAAGAAATATTAATAAAAAAAACAACTGTTACACAAGCCCCTAGCTTATATATATATATACTAGCTGACCCGGCAACTAAACAATTATCATAGTATTTAGTTTAGTATTTCTAAACAATTTCTAGAGTTTGAAAATAAAATACTTTATTTTAGTAGTGTAAGGATGTGTTGTTTGAATGGTACAGACAATGAGGCAGTGGTGTAACTAGACCGTCCGGGGCCCGTGGCAAAGTATTCCGATGGGGCCCTATCGTGGTACTCAAATTTTCATTTACGTAATTTTGTTTAATAAACGTTAATACGCTGTTTTACTACTGGCTAAAACAATTTTTATTGAATTTTATTACAATTAGCAAACCAACCTCGACTAACTTATATTTTATGGCTTCAAATTATGAAATTATACAAAAGGTAGAAGTATTCATTTAGAGGTATAATTATAATTTAGTTGTTATTATATAAAAATAACAGATATACACAAAACTTAATTTTTCTTGAAAATCAAACATAAAATATCGGTGAATATTTTCAACGTTAGAGTAAATGGAAAATAAAATAAAAGTATTTTTTGAATAAAAATTTAAAACAAATACCACTTTCTTACACTTAATTATTACATAACCTTCCATTAACAATTCCTTTTTTTTACTGTAATTAATTTTATTGATTAGTAGTAACGTTCGATCTTTATAAAAATTTATGATTTAAACATACCCCTGATTGAAAACAGTATTGAAAAGTATCAATTTTCTCGAAAATCCAATCCGTTTCAATACCATTTCGACCATTTTTTTTAACGAAGATGAAGACATTTGTCATATAGCTTCTTCTTGAAGAAACAATAGTTAACCCTGCACCTATTCAAAATCAAATAAAAACGAAATGTTAACTTTAATAAGCTATTTAGTAAATAAAATCTTTTCTTACTGCGTAAAAGTGTCTATTCCGAAAAATTTCCTATTCCGCCTCTGAAATTTGATCGAAAACTAAAATTTCCTGGCAAATGGTTCAGAATCTAAACAAACGTTTTTTTTATGGCACTGATCTATTAAATGATGATTTTAAAATTTGTTCATTCTGAATTTCTAATATGTCTTTTTTATCTAAACAAATTATATGCTTTAATTTAATAGATCAGTATCATTGAAAACTTCTATTGTAGCAAAATACTGAAATTTGTAACATATTAATTCATCGGAAGATACAAGATTTAATTTGTTTAATAATAATGTCCAATACTCGATATATTCACTTTGAACAAACTTCCAGTATCTTGAATATGAATTCCCAATGCTTG
The DNA here is from genome assembly GCF_003426905.1 of Ctenocephalides felis. Taxonomy (NCBI): domain Eukaryota; kingdom Metazoa; phylum Arthropoda; class Insecta; order Siphonaptera; family Pulicidae; genus Ctenocephalides; species Ctenocephalides felis. The sequence goes on from NW_020539372.1 coordinate 15,302, forward strand.
TCAAAAAAGCGTATTACCTTCCTGTGACGAGTTTTAAAAAATTCATGATTGATAAATCATTTTTCTACAACACCAGTGGCGTCTAATTTTAAATTTCCAAATTAATGTCAATAATTTTCTAATTCTTAACAAATTTTTAAATGTTTATAGCATTTGAAAGATCGGTGGTTTCGGATCGTAGTAGAATATTACAATGGAAAACCTATAATAAAATAATTGTAGTTTGCAAACTTCATTTTATATGAAATAGTTGCATTTTGGATTTTAACAAAACGGAGTTTTAAAGCAAGAATGGCATCAGAATGTCGTGCCCATCTAGTAAGCTTAAATATTTTAATGTTATTTCGTTATTAGATTCAAATCTTGATAAAATATTCTATCTTTTTATATTATGGCCAAAATGATTAAAAATTCATAATCTGTTTAAAGAAAACGCGAAAAATATGACAAAACCAGTGTTCTATGTGTTCTAATGTGTTTCTAAAACGAATTAAAATCCTTTTGCTTAGAATGTGTTGAAATTAGGCTTGCAACAAATAGTATAATCAGCAATATACCGATTATAATAAATAAATTAAGAAAGAGACTTGTCGGTGTCCACATGTCAGAAGTATAATCTGCTTCTGAAGGTAAACTTTAATTTTCAAAACCAAAATAATGGTTTGTATTTTCTGCTCATGCACGTAGCCGTTAAATGATTAATATTAAATGACATTTAACTATAACAATAATGTATTTTTTGAATATTGAGCAGGAGCTGATACGCCGTATCAGCCGTATCAAATTACGGGGCCCCGGGCCAGGGAGGCCCAACGAGCGTAAGCAGAAATTGATGAAAAACCTAAAGCAAAACGATTTATAAAAAATAAAATAACTTGGACGTTATTATCGAGCGGTATTGAACTTCAACTTGTAAGCTAATGCTTTAAGAGAATTTATTTCTGCTGCAAAATATTTGTAAAAGGTTTTAAAACTTTGTATGTACTTCACGAATACGATGATATTCAAAATTAAAACTAAAAAAAAATACGTAAAAACTTTAAGACCGAAATGTCTACCAGACTTGTCGCTATTGTTCCTAGAGACAGAAACTTATGAAAAACTAAAGATCACTTAATAATCCAGTTTTTAGAAAAAAGATAAGGTAAAAATATTTTTATCTGAAATCATTTATGAAAAATTCAGAAAATTATTGAAAATTAGAAAAATAATTAGAAGTAAAAATAAATTTTCTTTTATTTTATGTATTTTCATATTTTGTAATAAAAAAATTACTTCTTAAGGGGGCCCCAACTAATCTTGATACGAGGCCCCGCGAAGGCGCGCTACTGATATTGAGAAAAGATTTCTTTACGTGGCGGCGACTCCTTCGGTTTTAACTACTAAATATTCGGCCGAATGTAGTTCGATGCAAGCCTGGTTAAATAATTAACTCGACTTTGAACTTAAAAATTTAAAATATAAGTTTAAAGTGAAATAAAATTCATGTACAATGTAAAAATTTATTTCTGAGTCCGCGGTTTCCTGGGCCGGGGGCTCCTTTAAGTCGGGGGCCCGTGGCATTTTGCCACCCACGCCACCCTATAGTTACGCCACTGCAATGAGGTATTATAAACACAATAAACCCGAAAGTCTACTTGTATAATAATGAATTATATAGTTCATAATAACAATATTCGTTTGTACATATTTTGTTATTTCAATCAAACTAGAAGTTTTATACACTTTCTATAAAAATTTGGTATAATTCAATCCAAGTCTTTTGAGTCTTTAGCCATGGTCAATATTCAGTTGGTCATTTTTGCCCCACACAGTTGTATGTTTTTAAAGTGGTGATATAAAGAAAACTGTTGAATCCCACTCAAAATCAACGTTACATTTTATGCAACAATTAAGTAGCGTATAGTTAAAATTTATAATAAGGTCTCGTGAACCACATCACAGTGCTCACAACCCAAAAATTAACAATAAAAGGAAATACTTTCGTTACAGATTTTCAAAGATTACCGTTTATCTCCCGATAGCAAAGTCATAAGAATCAAGGTTATGGCTGGTAATACATCTTTTTCCCTCTATGATAATATGATTTCCAACATTACTATCTGTGTAATAGTCCAATTTTCTTATTCATATCGCTGTCTATTATAACTTGCAATAAGTGATTAGACAAAAAATGTCTATTGCGTCCCCTTCGATGAATTCCAAATTTAGGATCTCAATTTGAATAATCTATATGCAATAATAATATAATTCAGAAAATGTTTTGGTAACACATTATTCACATTAAACCAATAAGTACTTGCACAGGACAGCGTTTGAAACATAATTATTTATTTATTTTTTCATAAGCAAGCCTTAATCAATAATAATAGTATTATTTCAAGCTCTTGATACAGAATACAAAAAGGCAATGAGCAAACACTTGAGAATTAAATAAAAACATCATATAAAATGAAGATAAGCATTCTTATTAACATTTAAATATATAAAAATAATTAAATTCTAAAATTAAAAAAATAACAACACATAATCTGTTTTAACTTGTCCAAACCATTTGCCATATGAGTAGGCGATACATCTGTTATCATAAATAATATTGTGTGGGAAGCCATTTTAAATCAAGGGCTGTTTACCAAAAATTTTCACACTAAAAATGTAAAGTTTCTACGCGGATTTAAAATAATTTCTTACCTTTTGGATTTTCTCTGGATTGGCACGAATTTTTCAAGACTAAGACTGGCCAAAATCGGTTTAGCCGTTTTCGAGTTTTACCGAATAATTTGAAAGGGAGCTCCATTTTTATATATAAGATATATATGGAGTTCGTGTTATGATGTTGGTTCGCGATAATTCGATTTCAAATTTGATTTGTTTACCTTGTGCTTTTGTATCCAACTAAAAGGCTAGGCTGTATTCAAAATCGCATTTCATAATAAAAATATATAATTTTTAGAAATTTCAATTGATTTTTACACTTTTGAACAAATAACTAAAGTTACGTCATAGAAACTCCGGGCTAAATCGATTTATGATTTAGATTAGATACTATCATTACTATAACGTCATCAAAACATTATAAATCACAATGTAAAAACGGTATATTACAATTACCAATAAACTAAAAATAATTTTTGACAGGTCAAAAATCAAATATTTTTTTGAATTCAAAAAAAAAAAAACAATATATTCTAATATTCCAACTTATGTAATAGGCAATTTAGATACAAACTATCAAAATTTGGGAAATTTAATAAATTTATGCCGGTATGAATTCAAAAAAAATGTGAATAGACAGTGTGAATGTTTCTACGAACGAAGTTTATGAATAAATTGATTTACGAAGATTTAATTTGCTTACGGTGTTTATTTAAACTAGTCGGTTTGGTATTTAGCCTTGAGGCAAGTTACATGAACTTCCCGATATGTTAAATAATTGACTTAATCAAAAAAAAATGTGTAAATAATATACTTCATCAATCCTACTTTAAAAAAACGATAATAATTTTAGCAAAGTTTGACGAATTTTAAAATTAAAGTACTTGTCGTAATGCCGTAATATTACAGTAAGTTCTATAAGACCATGATGTATATCGCCAAAAAAAGTT
>NW_020539373.1:0-22500 GCF_003426905.1 Ctenocephalides felis
GTGAAATTGATTGATGAGTATGGAAAGACGTGTGTTGTGGAGTACGATCGTACTAGTTGTTAAATTTCGTTCTAAGATTTTAATATCGACGATATTGCATCGAAAATGCACCACGATCAGAAAGAACGGTTTGAAGCTGGTAAGACGCAAGAAAGGGTTCAGTTGACCAAACCGTCCAATAACAACATGTGACATCGCATTGAGTTTTAATTTATCAAATTCAACAGTTCATAACTACTTAATCATCTGAGATTTTCCTCAAAGATCAATGTATGAGTTTTCCAGGATTATATAGAGAGAAACTTGTGTCGCCGCATTGACGTCTGCGATTCGTCTTTCAATCGTCTTGAAAGTAATCAATTTTATGAAGCAATTTGTATCTAAGAATGTAAGATGCATTGTGTGCAATAAATCACACGTAATTGCTCAAGAAACAAAAAAACTGCTCAAAACATTTGCCAAGCCGATATTTGCTAGAAAAAAGTGATAGATGATACTGTGTGTCTGGTGAAATTAAGGCTATTTTAGGATAAACTTAACTATTAATTCGGATGCCTACTGTCATGAGATAAATGAACTAAATAATAAACTTTAACAGAAAGAGCCAGAATTAATCAACAGTCGAGATGTAGCATTGCAACTAGACGATGCGCGACCTCAAATAAATTTGGTCAATCAAAACTTTTACAGCTTGAATGGAAAACTATACCCATCACATTCCCCAGACCTAACATCATCGGACTATTATTTGTTCCGGTCACTAAGAAAATTTTTAGACGGTAAAATCTTCACCTCAAATGAGTATGTCAAAAAGCAACTTGTTTAGTTTTTTGCCAATACTGACCAAAACAATTTAGATACCGGAATTATGCTACTACCCGGAATACAAATTATAAAAGATGTATGACCGAAACGGCCAATATATAATTTAAGTATTTGTTTATTATACAAAAATAACTTATCAAAATGACTATGAAAACAAAAATACTTTCCGAAGAACACAACCTCAGTGTAAAATAATCGATGAAGTAAGCTAAAATTAAAAATCGTTAACAGTTAACCGAAACCTGGAAATTACTATCAGTGAAATCATTATTACATAATAATCAAATAACTTAGATATGTTAGATTTTTTATCATTTCGGTATCTCTTGATATAATTCATTGGCATATTGTTAAAATCCGAGTACAATCATAATGTGCACGATATGATAACCTAATTTAAAATGTATGAACCATATAAAGATACAAAGTAATAAAATATTCATTGTCATTTTAAGCAGTCTTATCAGTTTATTTCAGTACATAGTAATCACATTTAGATACAGAGTATGAAATATACAAATATATAAAATATATTTAATACATTGATATTTTTTTAATTCTTGTACACACACACACACATATATATATATATATATATATATACATATATATACATATATATATATATATGTGTGTGTGTATGTGTGTGTGTGAGTTAGAGGCCACTTTTCCTTAAATTGACGTTGAAATTTATATCCAAGACTCGTTTTTGACATGGCAAGGTTTATCATGCTGCTCCATATCAATTTTGAATTAAAATGAAATTAGTCAAGAAACGAGAAGGTTCTGGTATTTGAAAAATGGCCTTACTATAGAAATTTTGATATAAGAAAATTTATATTATATTCTTACATTCAATATTGACAGAGCATGAACTGCTTATAAAGAGTAGTTTTGAATATTTTATAACAGCTATCCATAGATGCATAGATTTATTTGAATATATTTTTAATGTAATAAATAAACATACATAGCAACAGTGAAATTATAATAAATATTTTTTCCTCAATGCAATCGCTAATAACTGTTAATTCAATGAACTTAATAAAACCGTTTAATTTATTTGCCGTATGAAAATAATTTAGTAATATTATATAAACAGTTAGATGTGAAATTAATTGTTGTGTGCATTTAAACTTCATATATGTACCTTGAACTTGACATTGATTGAGCATAGAAATATGGTTATATTATTTATAGTCATTGCATTTATAATATATAGTATAAATTATGTAATGTGATAAAATCGTGAAAGATAAATCTCAGTTTCAATGATACAGAATAGATACAGTAATAGATACATGGAAATAAAAATGTATATTTTTATACCGAATAAGTTATATATTAGATTCTTAATAATACTCTAATCAAAATAAAATTTAACTTAAGAATAATTCGCATAGAGCTGAAAATTGGTATAGATGTTAAATAGACCATCAGAAATGAGATATAAAAGGTGACTATCGATCCGACTCTTTTTCATTTTTTTTTTATTCAAGGTCAAATGTACAACATTCTGGTTTTCCCCATTTTCTACGGAAACCATAGAAAATAATAAAGAAAAATATGTTATACAGTTTACTATAAAATTCTCTACAAAAATGTATTTATACATTTTTTCAATAGTATCACCGTTCCTGAGATATTACAATTTAAGAAGATGAAAAATTCAAATTTTTTATGATATGCAGCCTTTATACGTCATCCAACAAGTAATAAAAATTAAAAATAATAAATAGTTGTGCAGATAGTACAAATTCAGTAAGTTTTCAAGTATCATACTATATTGTCAACCCCCAATTATCTTCCTTCTTGAGCATACATGCCAGGTATGTCATTTTCCTAGTGTGAAGAATCAAATACCTGTTTATTTTTCAAGGGATTGAACAAAGTTATTAAGTATATATCAATATTGACCAAGACCTCAATATGTTTACTCTAGCAGAAAAGTTCTAGAGAAAAAAGAGAACATGCATCTAACAATACGTACAAAATTTAACTGAAGATCATACAAACATCCAAACCAGCACGCCAAAGACTTGCTCTCATCAATATACCCAGAAGACTCGAAAGAACTAACCTTTTAGATTTAGTAAATAACATATAATGAAAATTTATTGTTACTGTTCTGTAATTTTATCTTATTCATTTTAAAAACCTAAAATGACTACCACTAGTTAGCATCTTAAATTGACACCAAAATTACTAAATGCCTTACCAAGCAGATTGGAATTATATAGAAATAATTATAAAAATTATATATCAATGCGAGGCGTATTATAAACGTCTGAACTTGCACATTTATATCATATTAAATAACTAGTTGGTATTGTTATTTTGCCTTGAGGCAAGTTACATGAACTTTCCGATATGCGTAAATAATCGACTTAATCAATAAAATATAAATTAATTTATGAGTGATTGAAAGTATTCCGAGTGGATTTATGACACATAATTGAAAACGAACAAACTCGTTAACTTGAAGTATTTTTCTAAAAGCAAATTTTCAAAAATCAATAATTGTTATAATTGAACCAGTTTCCATAAGACCTTACTAGGTATGTCCTTACTGGTTTAGTATGTTCATTAATATTAAGTACTCTATTGTTATACCAAGTAAATCGTCTAATTTTAATTTTAACAAACGTCAAAAAACTAGTCATTTTCTTAAACTTTGATAAATCTTTAATATTGAACTACTTGTCGTGAGACCGTAAAATTTCAGTAAGTTCTATAAGATTATGATATATATCGCCAAAAAAAGTTCCATAAAAATCGGCTTAAATTTTTTTTTTAACAGTTAATTACAAGAAAACGGCTCGGTAGATTTTCACCTAAAACTAATCAGTATCATTCCCAACTAATATCTTTCGAACAGCTTAACACTTTTTTCTAAATTACAAAGAAACGGCTTGGCAGATCACCGCACGAAACAATAGTCCTCATTGCGATACATCAAATGGCTTTTAAATTTCTGAAATCGATTCAGGAGTTTTTGAGAAAACGTCGATGAAAGGTCTAATTTTGATAAATGCCAAAAAAACGATATTAATGTCTATAAACTTTGAAGAACTGACTTGTCGTAGGGCCGTGATATTTTAGTATGATCTATAAGTCTATGGTATCTACCGTCAAAAAAATCATAAAAATCGTCGAAAAATTTTTTTTAACACTTTATTACAAGAAAACGACCCGGCCGATCTTTACCAAAAACTAATCAGCACGATTCCCAAACAATATCTTTCAAATAGTTTTTGAATTTTCAAAATCGATTGAGAATTGCGGGCTAAAACGTGGACGAATTTTTTTTTTCACTTTTCTGCGATTTACAAAGAAACGGCTTGGCTGATAGTGGCGCAAATTTTTTTGCCATTTTGGGAGCTACGTTTTCAATCGATAGCCGTTTTAGTAACTACATGTAAGTGTAAAATTGAATATTGAGCCGTTATTAAATATTTGTTTTTGAAATACAATACGAATACGCAAATAAATAGATAAATTTTATTCCGTACAATACAACTTTACAATTTACAATAAAATATTTGGAGTTGAATTTAAACGTGGCCGTAAGAGCTTGGAAGACGATGATCGTTCATGCCGACCAAAAACTTTAACTTCAAAAGATTGCATTGCTAAAGTTCACGAAATGATATTAGATGAACGCCGAAGAATTTTAGGTCATTTTTAAAGTGTCGTAAAAGAAAGCAATGAATGTTTTTACTATCCTTTTTTTACCACTTATTTATTAATATTAATCAAATACAAAACAAAATAAAAAAATAAAAAAGTTGAAAATTGTAAAAACTGGCAGCTGATGAAGTGCGTGGTCTCAAAAAATTGGCACCTCAGTCTTGACATGATTCCAGCCCCCCTAGCCATCGGATATGCAAAAAATAAAAAGATTATCAAATTACAATGATGTCGCAATCGCCAGAACTAGAGATGATTAAAATAAAAATTTTACAAATTGGCGACTGTTTGAAAAAAAGTGTTTTTACTGTTTTTTCGATTTTTTTAAAAATAGTAAAAACTGAAAATTGGGAATAATCCTAGTTCGGGCTATAGATAGGTCTATAAACAAGGTTCTCTGAACATTTCAAGTAAATCGGTCGATTAAAACTCGGGAAATCGTGTCAACAGTACTGAAAAAGTCTGTTCTGAGAAAAACGCATTTAAAGTTTTGCGTGAAGCCAAACCAGTTTGGAGACCGAGTCAGTAAAATGCCTATATCTACGAAAATAATTCAAATTTTCAAAAACCTTCTCGTACCCATATTTTTAGATAGTTAAACTTTGAAAATATGAAATAAAAAAAAACTGAATTTCTACACTAGAATATCCCCTTAAAACAGTAGACTAGAAAGAGGGAAACAGCTACAAAAAGAAAACAAATATTATTAGTTATTTTGGCTGGGAGTGTGATGTCTTCTGTATTTTGGGATAGTCATGAAGTTATTTTCATCGATTATCTTGAAAAAGGAAAAACCAATACAGAAGCATACTACGTATCATTACTTAATGAGCTAAAGGCATAAATTGCAACGCGTCGTTGTCTCAAAAATCCACCAGTTACTGCTTGACCATTCACCTTACTCACCTAATCTGGCACCAAGCTACTTCTTTTTATTTCCTAAGTTGAAAACAGCCAACGAAAGATATAGATTTTTGTTGAATGAGGATAATGGACTTTGTGAACAATTTTTGCACAGAACTTTGCCAAGTACTATTTGGATGAGTTACAGTGATGACAACATCACTGAAAGAAGTGTGTAGTGTGTAGAGTTATAAAAGCACAAATATAAATAAAAATAGAGAAGAAAAAACTCTTGTATCATTGTTAGGTCTAAAACTTTTCAGCCCACCCTAGTATTTTATTATCATATGATGATGCGCACAAGCCAGAACACGATTAAATCTGTATTTTGGTGTAGAGACCTACCGAACAGCCGTTGTATCATATTATATTGTATCATATTCTTATACTGTGATTTATACTTGTACATATTAATTTAAAATTATCTTCTGTGAATCGTCTAATTGTTAACTTGCTGCAAAAATTAAGTCAATGATTCTAAAATCATTGTCAACCATTACAGTTTGAACATCCTTACAAACAATTGATTCATTTTTATACCCAGATTTATTCAGAATATCATGTCTTTTAATTATCGTGATGAAAACAATTTTCATTATTTTTGATGTAAGGAAAATGCGATGTACAAATCCAGTAACGTAAATTTATTTATATTGTCTATAGGATTCCACTCAGTGTATTTTATAATTTGACATAGCCCACATATCAAATTGCACCTCTTTAAATAATTTGTGATTACATCAGCAATAAATAATAAATAATCGTCTGCCCAAAAGCAGGTTCCGGGTACCACTACAATCAATAATTTGGCTACCTTCTCCGTCCTATTTTATTATTATCATTACTATTCTTCACGTTTTTATACACTTTCATACTTTTTTTTTAACTTTCAATTCCTTGCTTCTTGGTCCAGTGTTTCGGCTTTCGGTTTACTGCATTTTTTTATGACAAAAGTTATCAACCATTTGCATTCTTCTTCTTCCTAATTCTTCAATCCATCTTCTCTTCTGTCCATCAGTATTAAATATAAATTGATTGTGTGTTTATTTTCATGGTTAATAAATTAAAATCAGTCATTTTTCTACTCTGATTGCTTTGAAAAACAATTGTTGAAACCTGCATATATAAAAATAGATCCTTTACTATATTCCATCGATAATATTGTCCAGTTCAAAGCAACAATGTGGAAATTTGTGTCCAGAGGTTTTTAACTTCCAAACTTCAATATAATTTTTGTATAATTTCTTCTTTATAATATTAACATAAACATTAGTAAAATTGCACACATTCAAAGTTTTAATAATTTTCTGTAAATATCAGCAACAGGCGATTTCTAAAAAAAAAATTTGCATAATTTGACATAACGAGAAAACTATCCATGGTTGGTAACACGTCTACTAAAATGACAAAATGTGTTTAATAGTGTTATTTTCTGTCGTTTTATGTCGTTTTATGTCGTGTTATTTTCTGTCGTTTCTCATAGGTAAGTTATATTAATCGCAAAAAATTCGAAAATGAAAATTTCAATATATCTTACATTTCAGGGTTTTTGAACATTTTGGCATATCTTAGAATTAATGGATGTATGCATGTGTGTGTATTTATATGGGCTCGGATACAAATTTTCGTCGACGAATTTGGGAACACGGTTCAACCGATTTGAATGATTTGGTATGGGAAGTTCCAGCAATTTGCCTTAAGGCACGATGTCAAGCACGACTAGTTTAAAATTCAATGAAATAATAAAAAAATATATAAAAAGATACACATTTACAAATTAGCGTGAAAGTATTTTAAACACCACTTTATCTGCGCACTTATTTATTAAGTCGATGAGGAAAAAACAATACATTGATATTAAACGAAAACCATTAATAAATAGAAATGTTAAGAATCCATTTAGTCACAAATCTCAATTGAATGATTTAAATATTTAAAATTCAATAATGCTTTCAAAAATTAAAAATAATACAGAACAAAATATTATTGCCATGAAATAAACTATATAACAGCTGTATATTGTTATTTAAAAATTTTGACCTTCAACTAATAATAATTGAAATTTATTTTAAATATGTATAATTATTCCGAATTTGAATTAATTTTGATTTATTAACTTCCCGTAGGGCAAGTTATAGTAATCGCAAAAAAATCGAAAATGAAAATTTTTATATATCTTTACGTTTCAAAGGTTTCTGAACATTTTGGCGTACCTTAGAAAAAATGGATGTATGTGTGTGTGTGTGTGTATGTATGTACGTGTGTGTATGTATGTGCGGATACAAATTTTCGTCGACGATTTCGGAAACACGGATCAACCGATTTGAATAATTCAAAAAACATTCGATTCGTATTGATAAGGAGACGTGCTGATTAGTTTTTGGCGAAGGCAGGAAAAAAGTGCCGAAAACGGTAACTCAGTTTTTAAGAGAACGAAGCGTCCGATTTAAATAATTTCACTTCTATTGACAAGATGAAGAATCGATAAAATTTTCATAAAGGTAGGTCTAGCAGTTTCGGAGATATGGAGGAAAAAGTAAAAAAATTAGCCATTTGGCGGTCAAAAATGATCATTAGACATATGCACATTAAATTATCAGATATTTTATAGAGATTTTGACAATAAGTATACATTTTGTTAACATTCCTATGGGTTCCGTAGGCGACGCGGCGCCTACGCGCTTTATATTTTGTCCCTATGCAGTTAAATCAGTACGATTGCTTTGAAAAAAAAGTTCAGATCTTCCACAATATGTCAAAATAAAGAAATTTTTTTTTTCAAAAAAAAAAATTAAAAATTTTTTTTTTTTTTAAAAAAAAATTTTTTTCAAAAAAACTAATTTTTTGTCCATATATATAGTTTCTCAAAAATCTTATTTTTTCAAAGTACATTTTTTTCAAAAATGTTAATCGTTTTTAAAAAAATAATAATTTTTGGTACGGGAAGTTCCAGCAATTTGCCTTAAGGCACGATGCCTTAATTGCCTTAAGACAGAATTCCACTTACAGCTAGTTTTGTATTTGTAATAGGTTTCCTATTAAAAAAATGCGTTCTATAAATATAATAACAGGCATGTATCTTTACATTTATGAAAAATTCTAATAAAAATTTGATAAAAGTAACATGAATAAAATTAGAGATAATTGAGAATGTTTAAAATGTTTGATCTAATCACATGATCACGTGATTGTGGTGTTGTAAAATGTGTTAGTATAGTGTGGTTTTTCCTGATCTGGTGTGTATAATTTGTTGTTTTCAATTAATTTTTCCAATGTATAAATTCATTTTTTAAAACTTTTTCTTATAATGTAAATTTCTTTTAGCTGAATGATGAAACACATCTAGTCTCGAAACGTATAAAAAATTAAAATAAATCTTTACATTCGACGCATTGGCTGTTTTATTTATTTCAATATATACGAGTATATATATATATATATATATATATATATATATATATATATATATATATATGAGATTCAGTCTTCAGGGCAATACATCAATTAAAAACTTGTATGACTTTAAAACATTTTTATTTTTTCCATACGACACATTGTTTTGTGTCATCTTCAGATAGAAATTATTAATTAAAACTAATATATAAGAAGTGATATGGTATGAACTTTCTATCACTTCATATATATTAGTTCATTATCACTTCTTATATATTAGTTTTAATTAATAATTTCTATCTGTGCTTTCAAACTAGTATGGAAAAAATAAAAATGTTTTAAAGTCATACAAGTTTTTAATTGATGTATTGCCCTGAAGACTGAATCTCACATATCTCAACATCAAAATTATAAAAAATTAACATATACTATATATATATATATATATATATATATATATATATATATATATATATATGTTCCGGTATACTTGTAATTTATATATGAAAATACTTAATTTTTGTATTCTGAAATACTTTAGAGTTTGTTATGATCTTAATAAAATAATACATTTTCATGATATGTTGAAATTTTTTTTGACATTCGTTGGTACCGTATCCTCAATGAATTATGGAAATATAATTCATAAATAAAAATAATCATAAATAAAAATACTTTCATAAATAAAAATACTAATATATTTGTCAATGCCATAGTTTTTTAAATGACTTTATAAGATTTCTTTTTAATTCATGCGCAAATGTTCGAAGAAATGTTTTCATTTGAAGTAATCCAAAAAGGGTCTTGTACAAATCCTGTATTTTTATGATTTCCGAGTCTCTAGTTTGCTTAATGCTAGAATAGTTTAATACTTGAGATTGAGAACTGTCTGCTACAAAATTTTCCAACAAATTTTACTACAAATCTTCCTATCTTTAAATTTCGTCGCTATCGGACGGTCTTTCTGACTCGCCATCTCCATGATCATTGTCACAGCCCTCATCGTCTGAATTGGAAAGCGAGGCTTCTAGGTGTACCCGATCTACGTGGTGGTCTAAAAGATCCGGAGTTTCAAACTTTAATTGGCAAATTGTACATACAAATTGTCTACGCGGTCTTTTCGCAACTCCTGGCCTGTATTTGTTTCGACGAATAGAGTTTTGCCTTTTTAAAGTTTCAGTCAAAGACCCGCTAGAAATAGCCGGCGCTGACATGTTAGTAACATTAGATAATGAGGCGGAAGGATAAGGGTGACATTCTTCATATTTCGTTAGTACCAGTATAACATCTGGTAAGTCGTCGGAAGATGGTGTCCTTAGATCGGCATGATTGGATCGCTCTGGTATATTATCAAAGTACATACGAAGTTGTATTGTTTCAATTGGTCTATCAGATCCACGTGTTTCATTATCCTCATCGTTAAACGAATATTCATCATTATGATTATCAGCTGACCTGGCCTCTGCTTCAGCGGGCTCATTTTGAATAGATATTTCATCAGGTACGACATGATCTGTATTAGAACTCTCACTATCACTTTCCAAAACCGAGTCTCCCGGACCAGGATCATTTTTACGATCTTCGGACATGGTTCAATATGTAAGTAATATTAGATATATATAAAATTTAAAAACTTTTAAAATTAAACCAAATGTTCAAAATACATTAAAAATTTAATACATTTGGAATTGTTGTTCTGATAAAAATTTTGTTTCTCAGTTATATCTAGATTCTCATATTTGAAACAGTTGTCATGCGATCTAATTGGCAAAATAAATTGTCACATATATTTTAAAATGTATAAATGGAATACAATTAATTGGCATCGCGGTGATATACAATATATTAATTACGAAAGTTAATTTTGACTAATATTTATTATCTTATATTTTTTAGAATGTCATTGCATTCATTATTGAACTAGTTTGGAGTGCCATTATATTATTATTTAAATAGACATATACTTTGTAATAATTGCAATTTTTTTTTCTTTCATTAATCGGGACGACACAAGTATTATAATATTTAAATTATTTTTACAACATTTTAAATTTGATTTTTCTGCGTGCAATTCTTCTGAATTCAAATAGAAAATTATACTGTTATGCTCAATTTACATTTGCATTATGTCAAGTAGAGTTGGATTACAGGCTTTGTGAACGCAATTACGAAAATTACAGTATCAATTGCATAATTTATTTATAGTTTGCGTCAGTTTATTATATAGATAATAAAAATAGTAATAAGCAATAATGGCACAAGAAAGGTAAATTCTGTCTTAATAAAACCTAAATCAGTACGCTATATCTTCATATTTTTACATTTGTTTTAATTTATTCATTATGTGATAGAAATAATTATTTAATTGACATTAATAATTTAGCTTCGTTACTTGTGACATAATGTAAAAAGCTTCCCAAATATATTTGTTTAAAATTAATAAGAATTTATTTAAGCCACATAAAGCTCACAACAAGCTTACAGCTTATAGCATTAACGTAAGTTCGAGGTTAACGCCTAAAATATAACGTCATATAATTAATCAAATAGCTAATTTTCATAAAAATATAATGCTATTAAAAATAACATTTTTTTCTTTTTAATCCTACAAATATAATATAATTTGAAACGTGTCATAAAGTATCATAAAAATCACAGAACGTACTCACGTACTGTGCTATTTATCTAATGATTAAACAAATAATGATTTTAGAGATTTCCTGTCATCTGATGATAGTACAAATAAAACTTACCGTATATACGTAATATAAGAACTGCAAAAATAAATTAGAGCTCTAAGATTGAATGTTTCAATCATTAGCAATAATAATTTGTTTTGAAAATATTTTTCAAAACCTGTAAATTACTAACCTTATCGTTAGTATTTTGATCGATAGGGTAGAACATGACACAAAGGTCCAATTCCGAGTACTAATATTTTAAAAGCCAAATCAATTAAACCACAATAAATAACACATATCAAACAAACAACTATTTGACTATGTTCAGTAAAACTCCCTGCTAATTCATCATCGTATTTTTTTTCAGAAACCTGGTCCTTTTTACCTTATAAGGGTAAAATGAGACAACCAAGGGACAAATAGGTCCAATATCTTATTTTAAAATTAAAGTGATTTTACAAAATGATAGCTACATTATTCAACCAATGCAAAATATAAATTTTATAGGCACATTTTTTTACAGAGATGACACTGTCTTTATCTCTTGTTTCTTTAACTCAATTTACGTTTTAATTTACTATTTTTTTTTTGTCTAAACCTTTTCCAGGGTAAAGGTTCAGTTGGTACATTTTAGCCCACCCGTGCCATTTGAGCCACATTTTATAAAAAACTGTTAGTGCTAACTTCAAATTAAATAACGTACACCTAAAAATTATAATTAGGTCTCGTTAACTAAACAACAGTGTTCACAACTAAAAAAACTAACAACGAATGCCGTTTATCTTCTAAAAGCAACGTCGTAAGAATAAATGTGATGGCTGTTTGGTTATACATCTTTTTCCCTTTACTTTCAAATATTTTTCTTAACTTCACTTGTTTTTCATATATCGGTGTATTTCATATATATTTTATCCGTGGACCTTTTAGACCCGCTCTACCCTACTGTCTCAAATTAAATTAAAATTAGATACAACCAATTTATTCCTTTTCCGGCGATTGAGACGACTGCTCCACAGGTTGAGTTTCACCATCGTATCTTGATTCAGGTTCCTGAGTACGCAGAGGCACCGCCTCGGCGCCCTCGCCCGTCGCCCATAATTGTTGCTCACCGGAACCCCAGAGGGAATACAGGGCAATTTCAATTACATACAAGCCAGCAGCTACTCGGAAAACTAAACTCCAAGCTGCTACTGTTTGCTGGTAAGAAGATGGGATAATATTTTAATATACATACTAGCTGACCCGAAAAACATTGTTTAGTTATAAAAAGTATTTCTAAAAAAATATATAAAAATAACTAACTGATTGTGAATATAGAAGTATGTGAAATATAAGTCAAAGAGGCAGTTGACACAAATAATATGGATGATTTACCCACAAAGCATTCTGAATATAATTGTTAATGGGGTATATATAGTCCAGTCATTTGGTCGTTTTGCCGGTACAGTACCCCGAGAATTCGCTTAATTTAACATTGAAAATATTAATTATTAGAGAGAATGTGGTCAAGTTCGAAGTGCTGTCATATATGGAGAGATTGAATTCTACGGCGAGAGCAGCAAAGACTTTGAGGCGGCCGTACTCTCAAACTATCAATTTTACAAAAAAACGATTCTCAAAGGAATTGTAGAAAATTTTATCTAGTTTAATTCGTACACAGATACTTTTATTGTAGAATCAGCCAGAAAAGAGATATTTTAAAAAAGCTGTTGTTTGACGCCATTTTTCCAATATGGCGGCAACTTGCCGTTCAAATTTGATGTGGCAAAGTTGATTTTCGTAAAGAGCACCTTGAAATCTATAAGATTACCAATTTTTAGAATTCCCGGAGTACTGTACCGGTAACAGCCTTTTTTTTGCACCAAATGACTGGACTAATATGTCATTTCAATTCAGTCATTGCAAGTGCCAGCTTAATCTGAAACTAATTTCATTTAAGTTGAATTTGCACATTTGCAGATTCAACCTTTTTCATGTGCTGCTTAATTCATTCCGGATACTCATTTTTTAATTATGCTCTAACATGCATAACGAATAGAGTGAGACAGCAAAAACTCGGTGAAAAAATTTACAGCGTTAGCATAGGTTTGTGTAAATCTCTCAAAAAACTTTTGTATCTTCAGATTTTAATATTCGTTCTTTATCATTTTTTGCTCTCCATGAACAATATATCGTGTGTGAGACATATTCTTAAATGTTGATTTTTTGCCAATCGTCGAAATAAAAAAAAACAATAAATAATATATATATTAGGGCGGGTCGATTTGTATGGGTAACAATTAGTCGCATAGGCACATATGATTTTCGTATACTAGGGATCAAAATAGGATACTTTGAAGAAGAAACCATATCTCTAAAATGAATTCTGATGTCTCGTGCATTCACAAAAAGATTGGGTCAAATTTTGAAAAATCCACTTTTGGCTCATTCAGAGCGTCCCAGTAGTTTCCAAATGTATGACTTATCCGCAGTAACTTTGGAAGGCCGGTATACCCATTTCCATGGTTCACTCCTTGGGACCTCGCTTTATAGGTCCCCCATACAAAAGTTGCATCATTTTGGGTACTTCAACATGACAAAAGTCAGCGATTTATTTTTATTATAAAATTTATTTGTTCATAACATATGTAAATAAAGCAATGTAAAACTCATAAATTATTATTGATAAATCATTTTTAACTTCCCGTAGGGCAAGTTATAGTAATCGCAAAAAAAATTAAATATAAAATTTTTTATATATCTTTACATTTCAAAGGTTTCTGAAAATTGTGGCATATCTTACTTAAAAAAAATTGATGTATGTGTGTGTGTGCGCACGTGTGAGTGTGTGCGGATACAAATTTTCGTCGACGATTTCGGGAACACCGATCAATCGATTTGAATAATTCAAAGAACATTCGATTTGTATAGATAAGTAGACGTGCTGATTAATTTTTACCAAAGGCAGGTGTAGCCGTTCCGAAGATATGAGGCAAAAAATGCCAAAAACGGTAACTCAGTTTTTAAGAGAACGGAACGTCCGATTTTAATCATTCAAAAAACATTTTACTTGTATTGACAAAATGAACAACTGGTAAAATTTTTGGGAAGGCAGAACCAGCGTCATTAAAATTAAGTTAAAAAAGTCATTTGCCGGTCAAAAATGTTTACTAGACATATGCACATCAAATTATGAGATATTTTATAGAAATTTTAATACTGTGTACACATTTTTTGTAATTTTTTTGGGTTCCGTACCAAGATTTTTAATTTTAAAATTTATTTATGTGGTTCAAACAAATGTCCTCGACATTTTCGATAGCATAGAATAAGCGATTTATAAAATTGAAAATTTCAAAAAATTTCAAACTTCTAAAAAAAATTTCTAAATTATCAAAAAATTTCAAAATAATCTAAAAAATTAAAAAAAGTGGACTCTTGTAAATGTACACATAAGTTGTTCATAAAATACACTCGTCGCTCAATTTAAAAAGCACTTATAAGTTTACAATATGTAATAAATAATCTATTTGTAATTATTCAAAACAATTAATGATTTTTTTCATTCCTCGAATGTTTAATTACGGTACGGGAAGTTCCAGCAATTTGCCTTAAGGCACGATGCCATGAGCCCTACTAGTTGGTTTCAATTCTGGAAAATACCGCCGTCGTAACAGCCTCTCGCTAGCAAAGAAACGCAGAGACAAACTGCATTGGAAAAAAAACAAAAAAATTTTTTGTGAAAAAGTTTTTTGTGTGTGTATAAATTAATATTTGAAAAAAATGGTTAAAAAACATTTTTTGCTGAGTAAAATACCACAAACAATGATTTTTTGCATTTTTTGCATAGAGGATGCGCATGGATGGATTGGCCTTCCAAAGTTAGTTGGAGTTTTTAATACATTTAGACGCGATTGGAGCTCTCTAAATGGGTCATAATAGATTTTTTTTTAAATTCAACCCCTATCATTGGGTCAATGCACGGGACATCAAAATTCATTTTAAAGGTATCGTTTCTTCAGCAAAGTATCTTATCTTGATCCCTAGTATCCGAAAATCATATGTGCCTAAGCGACTTTTAAATCGACCCGCCCTAATATATATATATTGTATAATATTGAATTTGATATGGCATATAAAGTCTAATAATCGGGTATTACTTCAATAAAAAATATGAATTTATTTAATTGTAACTTAAATATTCATCCAGTGAGACTAAAATTCCGTTTGTATACCAAACTATTTAGTGTTAAATTACGGTACGAGAAGTTCCAGCAATTTGCCTGACAATACCATGCCCCACTAGTTATATTTGAAAATATGACAAAAGAATTATAAACTGGCCAAATATTCTTCGATTATAATGATACACTAGCAATACTAGCATTTTTCCTAAAATAATGATTGATGCAACAATAAAAATGTCTGGAATATAATAACGTCGATATAAATGTTTATCAGCAAGTCAATATTCTGCAAAAAAAATTCTTTAATAAATAAAGTTAACAATAATTACAAATATTATTTTCACTTAATTACATTATATAACATGAACTTCATGTAAAAAATAATATAACTAAAAAAAATAATGAGAAATTAATCATTCATATTTGAAAATTATTATATAAACTATATTCATTAAAACTATAAAAATAAAATAAAAACTAATTATATTTGAATACCAAAAATATTAAATAAATAATGCCTGTAATATTGTTGACAAAACATGATGACTAAATTATCATGTGATAATTATCGAAACCGAAAAATACTGTCATTAGTAATTAAGAAACTAAAAAAATATTTGTGAGGTAAACAAACCTTGAAGTGCTATATAATTAAGATTAACTAAGAATTAAAATTATACAAAAACTGTGTAAAAATATGAAAAAAGTGAAATAACAACAGCAAAAACGGAGTAACAGACTGTAATGTAAATTCTCAAACATGCATAAAGTATGGATATGGAATAAATGATTAAATATATTTTTATGTGTTTTATACGATTCGACATAAATAATTCTATCGTTGTATTAAAAGCTATAATTCAAACTAGTGTCTTCGTGCCTTAATGAAATGTTCGAGAAATGTTAAATGTTTTCTAATAGATAATTATAAATGATGTAACTTTCAACATTCATATTTTATAGACAAAATATAAGGCTTTATAAATTAGGCCACACCGTTTATATATGTTTTGAAGAAAACGAAACAAACAAAACTTGATCAATCGCAGTTAGAACAAAGGAGCTTATCTCATATTTCTAAGAATTATATAAAGATATAAAATGATTTACAAAATTAAAATTAATAATCATCATTTAACCAGAAATTTAAAATTAAAATCATAATTATTTTTGATATTAAAAAAAATAAAAATTGAAAAAAAATTGAAATTTTGAAATCAAAGAAAAAACTAATTCCTTCCACAAAAACTAATCGTCTCTTCACAAGCAAAATATTTTTTAAACCATTTGAATCGAATGCCTAAATCTCTCCAAAAATACCATTTTTGCACTTTTAGCTCAGTATCTCTGAAACGGCTGACCTTCTTCCCATCATTACGAATCGAATGTTTTTTTAATCATTCAAATCGGTTGAGCCGCTCAATGTGAGTGGTGCTCCCGAAAACGTCGATAAAAAATTGTATCCATACATACATATATACTACACACACATACATCTTTTTTTTTCAAGGTATGCCAAATATGCTCAGAAACTTTTGAAACGTGAAGATATGGAAAAAAAAATTAGATTTTTGGACAATTACAATAACTTGCCCAACGAAAAAATACTAATGATTTTTGAGATTTGTTAAATATCCTATATAAAACAGATTATTAAAATTTATAATATTAAAATCGATCACTTACATTTCCATGTGTTAATTGTCCAACAACTATTGGCACTAATATTCCTGGGATAGTGGCTAATGTGTTTGTTACAGCCATCATGGTTCCTGTTAATAAAAATTAATTTGAATTAGGAATATAAAAATATCTCAAAGCAATTTTGAGTGGATATTATATAGTTTAAGTTATACGCCTCGCGTGTATACTGCCATTGCATCTATAATGAATTTATTCAGCAATCATTCATTCACAAATATTATGAAACATTGGATTTGATGTTGATAAATGATACAACTATTTTACGTTCACTCAAAATATAAACTAGTGGTGCATGACAACGTGTCTTAAGGCAAGTTGCTGGAATTTCCTGTACCAAAAATTAAATTAAATTCAAAAAAAGTCGATTTTGTTTTTTGCATAATTTTAAATCTTCGCAATTCAAGAATATGTGTACAACAAATTTTTATTTATTTTTGGAGATTTAGCTGTTTGACCACGATAATTCTCCTCTATTATATCTACCTCTGCAATACTTTTCACGCATTTTTTCGTCAACTGTTTTCGATACGATACCAACGATTTTTCAACTTCTACTGAACCGATTTACTTAAACTTTTTAAAGAGTCTTCTTTATAGACTTGACTTTAGTTTAATAAATTTGAAAACTAGATGAATAGTAGACTTTAGTCAGAACACATAAAAAGATGGCCATGTCATCTAATCCAAATCACCCACCAAGATTTTTTTTACCAAAACCTTGAGATCATCAAACAGAAAAGTTACCAGTACAGGGTTTCTAGTAAATTGGCTGAAACTATGGTGAATTAAGTTAGAAAGATCCGAAGCCTTTCTCAAAACTATTTAAACAGAAAATTTATAGTAGATCGATCACTAAACTCAAAAAATATAGATCAGCCTTCATAATATGTAGAAGGTAAAACTGTGACAAGGAAGAACCAAAGGCCCTACTAAAATGACCTAATAAAATTTATTTCTACATATAGATAAGACAGCTAATTTCGTTGATGACCTAATTATGAAAAATACATTATAACAAAATTGTCAATATTTATTTTCATAGAAAGGCTGTAATGCAAATATATAAAAACTAACTTTTCTGTAATTAAAAATATCCAAAGATAAAACTTAATTACTTTCTTCAGTTTCTAAATATAATAACTCTACCAGTACCATCAAAACTATAACATTACTGGCGATTATTTTTTCACTTTTTTTTGTTTTAACAATATATACTGTTACATGAAAGTTATATTTGCATTTATGTTCTACACAGTGACGTCGGAACCGTGTGGGCTGTGTGGGCTTGAGTCCACCCATAAATTTTGATGGGGGGGCTCAGCCCACTCATTTTCCATTTTCGGTATCAAACAATTTAGAAGTGCATACTTAAAAAATCTAGAAAACAGAGAAATAACAAATTGGATTTTCTGGCAAGAAAACAAACTTCTCTTTGGAGAATTGAAAATTTTGGTCATTTAACATATATTTTAGTATCTCATGATGTTTTAAGTGACTGATTTGTTTTATTGATTCGAACAGCAACCAGAAATAAGAATTCCATAATTCCATAAGAAGACGTTCATAATACAATGAATTCGGTAAAACATAAAATAACACGCATGCAACATGAACTAGAAGAAATATGTTATAATGTTGACAGAGAGGATAGTAAACATCAAGAAAAATTAAATAAATTAAAAAATAATCAGGTACGCAATAAATATATCTTTGTGATAATTTTTTATCTAAATATAATCTGAA
The DNA here is from genome assembly GCF_003426905.1 of Ctenocephalides felis. NCBI lineage: Eukaryota > Metazoa > Arthropoda > Insecta > Siphonaptera > Pulicidae > Ctenocephalides > Ctenocephalides felis. The sequence goes on from NW_020539373.1 coordinate 19,106, forward strand.
TCATTAAATTATTAAATTAATCTTTTTATCTAAACCTAATTTTTATATTTGCAGGCGGCTTTAAGAAACGAAATTAAATGAAAGTCATCACAAATGGATAATGTTGAAAAAGAAGCAGATTCTATCAAAAAGCAGTTAGATAAAATTGATAAGTCAGCAAATGAACTTATTAAACTATATTAAATCTAACATATGATCGATACACTATAAAGCTATTCAATTTCAATTATTAACTTCCCCTAGGGCATTAAATTAAAGATTCAATTCACTGGTAGAAGTATAATGATATGGGAATGCATTATGTCAAAAGAGGTTGGTTTAATAAAGAAAATATAAGGGAAAATGACTGCAGTAGACTACATTAAATCAAAACTAATATTAATCAAATGTATTTAAAAAGTATTTGTTTGCTTTTTTTTTCTCAAAAAAAAGATCTACTTATTTTACTTTGGCATGTTCACTCAATTCCTACTCTAACTCAGCAGCAAGAGTTTTGTAATTTAAGTATTTAAAATATGAAAAAACAGGTTATCAATTGCTAATAATATGCGATTTGATCAATTTTGTGAGTCACTGTATATATATATATATATATATATATATATATAATAGGCAAAAATGAATATCACGACTGCTTAGGTTGCTTAGGTTGTCCATAGAATTGAATGAGGTCTCTATGGGGACTGATGATAATAATGGATATTGATTGCTTAAGAAATTTTACCTGCATAATTTGGTGCCAGATCTATATGATTTGCAAGGAATCCACTAAACATTGCTCCTTTAGTTGTAACCGCCAGTGCCATCAGAGCAACGGCAGCGCTCCGTTGGCAACCAACAAATCCGAGCAGGAGCAAGCAGCACATTGGGCAGCAGGACGCTATGAGAATTGTTCGTAAAAATAATAGTATCGAAAGATGTCAAATATACAGCAACTAATTAGTGAGTTTTGTGTGCAATTTTACCCAAGAATGGGTACATTTACTAAAACGTTAGGTACATTTACATTTAGTTTTCCAGACCCTTACATTATAAGTTAGTTAATTGTTAGTTAATTATTAATTATAGTTATTTAATTGTTAACTTCCCGTAGGGCAAGTTATAGTAATCGCAAAAAAATCGAAAATGAAAATTTTCATATATTTTTATGTTTTAAAACCTTCTGAATATTTTGGCATACCTTAGAAAAAATGGATGTATGTGTGTATGTATGTGTGAGTGTGTGTACGTGTATGTGTGTGTGTTTGGATACAAATTTTCGTCGACGATTTCGGGAACCCGGATGAAGCGATTTGAATAATTCAAAAAACATTCGATTCGTATTGATAAGGAGAAGTGTTGATTAGTTTTTGGCAAAGGCAGCTATACCCGTTCCAAAGATACGGGGCAAAAAGTGCTAAAAATAGTAACTCAGTTCATGAAGGCAGGTCTAGCGGTTTCGGAGATCTAGTAAAAAAGTAAAAAAATGCCATTTGCCGGTCAAAAATGATCATTAGACACATGCACATCAAATTATCAGATGTTTTATTGAAATTTTAACAATAAGTATAAATTTTGTATTCCATTTCTATGGGTTCCGTACCAATGTTTATACGTTAGACGGCGACGCGGCGCTTACGCGGTTCGATATTTCGTCTCTATGCAGTTAAAGCAGTACGATTGCTTTGAAAAAAAGTTCAGAATTTCCAAAATATTTCAAAATAAATTTTTCTTCAAAAAGTCTTTTTTTTTTAAAAAAAAGTAAAGTTTTGTCAAAAATTTATAGTTTCTCAAAAATCTAATTTTTTCAGAGTAAATTTTTTTCAAAAATGTTAATCTTTTTGAAAAAAATAATTTTTGGTACGGGCAGTTCCAGCAATTTGCCTTAAGGCACGATGCCATGCGCCCCACTAGTTTTAAAGATGTAACGTTCCCGTTAATTTAGATTTGGCCTTTTTTTATATAACCTTAATAAATAGAGCTCGCACTGGGTAAGATAAAAAGTTCACATCTGGATGAGGTAAGAAGAACTAACTGAATCTTTACAATAACAAAAGTGTAAAAAATAAAAAAGCGAATAAAAATAAACTAAGTTAAATAAAGCAATTTTACAAAAGTTACATTAAATAAATAGTTATTCCAACTCTGCTAATGAATATTTTTTTACAAAATACCAAATCCCTTTTACAAAATACCTTTAAAATTGAAATTGAACATTAGACCTGTTAGTCGCCTGGTCGTCCAATTTATACCGCTTAAAGGGTTACAATTTTTGAAAAATTGTGAAAAGAACACATTTCTACAATGGTGAAGTAGCTGGCAGTTTTACTGAACATAATAAGATAGTTGTTTTGCTTTTGTTATTTAATTGGTTTGGTTTGCACAATATAATTGGTCATGGTCAAATTGGACCTTTACACTGCGCCTTACCCTAAAGAAAAAGACTTTAATAACAAAAATTATTTTAAATTGAAAATGTGAATGACAAACGCAACATACTTTTCTTCGCATATTAATTTTCAACCTAGTTTTCAGAACCAATGCGATGGAAATAAAACAAATAATTTCTCTGTATATCTTAAATTACATCAAGAAATTTTCAATTTGGTATTTACTATGCTATTTGGTATCACATATGTTCCATATGTACCAAAACGACACGGTCAATGTGAATATAATCCACATTTCTCTCATTTCAAGTTGTAAGTGTAAGATGAACTCTAAGTTGAATTTTCATTTTTTAATATTTACATTTGCCCCAATATTTACTTTTACCGTAACATATACACAAACTAGCTGTAAGTGGAATTCTGTCTTAAGGCAATTAAGGCATCGTGCCTTGAGGCAAATTGCTGGAACTTCCCGTACCAAAAATTATTATTTTTTTAAAAACGATTAACATTTTTGAAAAAAAAAATTATTTTGAAAAAATAAGATTTTGAGAAACTATAAATTGGACAAAAAATTACTATTTTTTGAAAAAATTTTTTTTTAATTTTTTTTTTTTTTTTTTTTTTTTTTTTTTGAAAAATTTTTTTTTTTTATTTTGACATATTGTGAAAGGTCTGAACTTTCTTTTCAAATCAATCGTACTGCTTTAACTGCATAGGGACAAAATATAAAGCGCGTAAGCGCCGCGTCGCTGTCTAACGCATAAGCATTGGTACGGAACCCATAGGACTGTAAACCAAATTCATACTTATTGTTAAAATCTCTATAAAATATCTGATAATTTGATGAGCATATGTCTAATGATCATTTTTGACCGCCAAATGGCTCATTTTTTTACTTTTTCCTCCATATCTCCGAAACCGCTAGACCTACCTTTATAAAAATTTTATCGATTCTTCATCTTGTCAATACAAGTGAAATGTTTTTTGAATTATTTAAATCGGACGCTCCGTTCTCTCAAAAAC
>NW_020539374.1:0-16203 GCF_003426905.1 Ctenocephalides felis
ACTTTTCTACTATCGTACAAATTAGTGCATACATATGATTATTAATGAACCCTAGTACTTAATTGCGGGTCTGATTCATATCGGTATGCTAAAAAATTGAATGTTGCACGTGTGAAAGTGGCAGATCAGCGCGCAAATGAACCTTTTAGAAACTTCCACAATGACTGAAAAACTATTATTTGGCCCAAGAATAGATGACTCTGTTAAAGTATTTTAATAATTGTGTTTCTGTATGGAAATCTAACGTGAAACTTTAATGCGCTTATCTCTCAAACAATGTTTTTTGACTGTGACAACTGTAATTCAAAAACCACACAACACATTTTAATGAAATTTTATACAGCTTTTAGAATGCATAATAGACTCGGGCTCGATCAAAGTATTTTCTGTTTTTCAAAAATTTCGATCTTTTAAGACCATTGTGAATTTTACCCAAAAATCTAGAAAAGAACTTCTTGGCGCCGCCATTTTATTACTTTTTGAAAAGAAAAAATAAACTAGCTGTAAGTGGAATTCTGTCTTAAGGCAATTAAGGCATCATGCCTTAAGGCAAATTGCTGGAACTTCCCGTACCAAAAGTTATTTTTATAAAAACGATTAACATTTTTGAAAAAATATTACTTTGAAAAAATTAGATTATTGAGAAACTATAAATTTGACAAAAAATTACTTTTTTTTGAAAAGAAAAATGTTTTCTTCATTTTGACATATTTGGAAATTCTAAACTTTTTTCAAAGCAATCGTATTGCTTATTGTTAAAATCTCTATAAATATCTGATAATTTAATGTGCATATGTCTAATGATCATTATTAACCGCCGAATGGCATTTTTTACTTTTTTTGTTAGACCTCCGAAACCGCTAGACCTGCCTTAATGAAAATTTGATCAATTCATCTTATCAATACAAGTGAAATTTTTTTAATTATTCAAATCAGACGCTCCGTTCTCTTAAAAACCGAGTGACCGTTCCGTTTTCGGCACTTTTTGCCCCCGATCTTCGGAACGGCTAGACCTGCCTTCGCCAAAAACTAATCAGCACGTCTCCTTATCAAAACGAATCGAATGTTTTTTGAATTATCAAATTGGTTGATCCGTGTTCCCAAAATCGTCGATAAAAAATTTGTATCCCCACACACATACATACACGCACACACACAACACACACACACACACACATACATCCATTTTTTCTAAGGTATGCCAAAATATTTAGAAACCTCTGAAACGTGAAGATATATAAAATTTTCATTTTCGATTTTTTTGCGATTACTATAACTTGCCCTACGGGAAGTTAAAAAAAACTTCGATCCGGCCCAGGATTATCTATTTTTAAAACTATTTTTTTTTATCTGATCGATTTTAGACGAATCTCCAAGGACTTATGATTTTCAACGCAAGGACCTTGTTTTCTAACATGGTCAACACAAACACCTATAACTTTGGAAATGTTTATATATATATTTTTGAAATTTTTGTTATTTCAAGTCAAAACCTTGCATAATACTGCCATATTTTTATTTTTGTAAAAAGACTTGACTTAATAACAAAAAGAAATACTGAAAATACTCATTTTTTATGACTCTGAGTACCCCTAACTCCTTAATGAAGTTATGTTTTCAAAATCAAAAACATTATACTAATCAGGATTTCACATTCTTTAGAAATTTAGAGTAAAACTAATTATAAATAGTTGAAGTTTCTTTGAAATCACTATACATTGAAAATTTATTGTTTTTAACTATTAAATTTTAAAATAAAACATCTTCCAAAATATTAGCATTGTGAAAATGAGTGGAATTCTGAAAAGAATTGCTGATATATTAAATTAGCAAATGTTGAAATTTTTGTAGTTCAATTATTTGTCACAGAATCACTATTGTGCAATCTGACTTCTCACAATTATAGCAGCATTATGTTCATACTAGATTTTTTAATCACTTAATAATCACACTTGTACTAGATTAAAACACCCAAAACGATAACAGACTTCCCGATAATTTTATTAGAATCTCCTATACCTTCATCTTGTGGAAACAATCTACAAAGTTCTTCAGCAACTCTGGGTTCGATTTCTTGTCCATCTCTGCCAATTTTAATGGTTTGCCTTCGTTCCACGGATTAAATAAATGCAATGTAGAACTGAATGGCAACTCTTTCCTGCAGATCCAGTCGACTCTGAAAACACCTCCCAAAGCTTTTGATGATTATCCAGGTGGCAAAACCCACGATATTGGAGTCACATCACGTCTAGATTCACACTGAAGTCTTGCAAATCCTATAATTATTTTGTTCAGTTCACTACATAAAGTCACATGGAGAGGAACAGTATTACTTTAACACTAAACACTGAGAGTACATATTTTTTTTAACAAATTTATGCAATAACACCTTAGTTCACTGTTTTGTTGTTCAGTTGATTCTAGAAAATACAATTATTTAAACACAGAAATATTTATCTAAACAATGGCATGATTAAAAAAATGTGCATATTCAATTCATATAAATTTATAACATATTATATAGGATAAATAAAATGCATATTCCGAAGATAAACTATAGTAACTTGCAACACGAAACTACTAAAAAACAAATCTCTTTTTTTTATTTATTTATTTTATTTGATAATATATACATTTCATATATATCCATATCTCAGACAGGCAGGGATGCCATTGAAGTACTGAATATAAAAATTAAAAAAATTAAAAAAAATATAAGCTGTGTAATATCATTGAACTTGAAAAAAAGGTGCTTAATGATGAAAATGAAAATGAATTGTAAGTGGCCAAATGTACTAGTATACCAGAGATTTTTTTAAACCTTTTATTATGAAAAGACATACAATATTATATTATATTGATAAAGTGACAAATAAAATGATTTAAAAAGAATTAAATATAACATATATGTCATTAATTCATAGTTTTTCTTCATCGATCGCCAATATATTCTACAATGTATGCAGTTACCATAGTTTACCTTCGGAGTACCAATATTTCTATTATATTTATATTTAGAATAGGTTACCTGCGAATTTACCACTCTCTTTAACCGAAAAACAACAGCAAAACGTTCCTGCATTCTCTAAAAGCCTGATTCAGATTATTCTCATTTTGAGGAAGTGTTGACCATACCCCCTTTTGCCTTCGACAAAGTAACATTTTCCGCATTATTGCTTTTAATTACAAAAAACCTAGTATCACGAAATAAATAATTTAACTTTGTCATATATCCATATGATTTGGAACTACTCTATGTTGAGGAATACGTCGTGGTTCGGGGCTCGGCGAACGTCCTCTCTTATGACCTGATCTGCGATTTTCTCATCTGCAGAACTTACTGAGGTGACAGAACTAATACTGGGATTAGAATCACTATCTGAAGAACTACTTGATACTTCGCTTCTTGTATCAAAACTTTTATTTTCTTCGAATTCTTTTAATTCTGCTTCAGACTCCCCGACGCCGAGATTGACAGCGTCAGTGTTTACTTCCATATCGACAATGGAAATAGTCGAAATACGCGCAAATACGCGTTAAATTGCGTTTAAATAGAAGATCACAGACTAATGAGAAGAGTAAATAACGATATATCTATTAATTGTACCATTTAACGCACTTAAAGGTAAAAAATAGGCTATTTGTTGTTATTCTTCTTGGAAAACACTTCGTATGAGTAGACAACAGTGCAGGCAACATTGGCATACGAAAAATGTGAGACAGATATCGATATTAAGGCGCGGAGACATACTACGAGTATAATATTCAACCATAGACCTTATCAATTTCATGGACTGCTAGTTGAGCGCATAAAAAGTGTCAAAAGATGTTCTATGGTATGAGGGCATACGAGGGTAATTTTGCGGCCGAGATATGTCAAATACGCACGACCTATTACGAGCTTGACCGAATTAGTCGAATGCTCTCGATCGCTTAAATTTTACAGTACTTAGGTTCACGAGATGTTTGATCGCTCTTGTTTTTTGCCTAAAGAGGATAAAAATACGCGTTTTAAAATTGTTAGTAGCAGACAAAAATAATAAAGAGTAAATGTCTTCTAAAATGTGTTTGGTCTGTTGTAAAATGTACTAATAAATAGAATGCACCACTTTCACGCTACTTTCACACGAAATTGTGCTTTTCAAAACACAATAATAATATATAACATTAACAAATATTTCATTATTGATTTCTAATTCCCATAATGCTCTAGCCACTGTTATTATTTTCAGAATTTTATAATATGTAAAATATTTTTAATTTTTTTTCTAATTTTCTTAAACACTTTGTATATACCTAAATAAATAAATAAATAAAATGTTCATTACATTCATTAGTTCACATAAATTGATATTATATAATATTTGCCAACAATTTCGAACACACGGACTTTCATTTGACGTTCAAGCGATCGAGTTGACATATCTCGGCCGCAAAATTACCCTCGTATGCCCTCATACCATAGAACATCTTTTGACACTTTTTTACTTGAGAAATGTATGGGACTAGCAGTCCATGAAATTGTATAAGGTCTATGGTATAGACACTATAGATAGCTTGCAACGTACTTTCTTATAACTGAGTCGTAGCCGAGTGGTAAGGTGATAGAATTCTAATTTTTGCGTCTGTTGTAGGAGGTTCGATTTCCGCTCATATTATTATTTTTTTTTATTATTTTAATTTCATATTTATAATTGCAAAATTAATTGAAGTGTTTAATTAAAATTATATTTATCGCTAAATATCCGATAATAAAGTACTATGTAACGTCTGTATAAAATTGATGTGATGCTTATAATTATAATTAACTTTGTATATAATTATAATTAAATATGTTAACATATTTTATATTAAAATCAGCTATGATAAGGAAGAAAAAATATAAGTTATATGCATATAAAAATTAATTAATGGTTAATTAACAATTAAGGGATGATACTTATCGCAAAATAAGAGAACTACAAAAAAAAAAAAAACAATTATTCAAGTTATGTCCTTATGTTATCAGTGATAGAAAATAAATTCTAAATATCATTACTAATATTTTTATGAAAATAGATTTTCTTCAGTGAAAAAACACTGTCCAAAATAACTCAAAAGTTTTATTATATAAATAAAATTAAACAATTCATAATTAGAACTAAAGAATATTTGATTATTATATATAATTGTATATACGAGGTCTGTTCAAAAAGTACCCGGAATTTTCGTTTTTTCAAAAAAATATTTATTTATTCGTCTACATTAATGTGGTCCCCTTCAAAGTAGTCCCCCCCAGATATAATACACTTTTTATTTCAGCGTTTTTTCCAATTTTCGAAGCACCCTTGATATTCACTTTTTGATATGTCCTTGAGCACTCTCAGCGATTTTCTTCAATCGAGGAAAACCGCCGTCCTTTCATGGGTCTCTTCAACTTTGGGAATAGGAAAAAGTCACACGGAGCCATATCTGGTGAATTTTTGCACTTTGCAACACTTTATTTCATTTTTTACGCAAAATTTAATACAAATTCTTTGACTTTTCAATTCTTCCATTGTAAAAATCGCCGAGCTCAGAAAAACACGTCGAACCTTAGCGACTACCACAGACAAAGTAAACAGTGAATATAGCTGAAAATTTCATCATACTTTAGGGGCATGTATACCAACACAATAAAAAAAAAATTTTGACAATCAGACACTCCAGACCGCGAAATTTAATTATTAGTAATTCCGGGTACTTTTTGAACACACCTCGTATATATATATATATATATATATATATATAGCAACACATTTCAATAATGAAAATAATGAATATTTTAACCGCTGCATAATTGTTACATCTTACTGTTTAAATTTATGTTTATCTTTGTTGGTACACCTACGTTCTTAAAAACTCGTCCAAATTGGATCGTATCCCTCTCCCTGTAATATTTAACCCCTCATAGATAAATAAGCATATCCCCTCCTCTTTTAACCCTCAAGTCAAGTGAATTTCGTCGCATGTTAACTAAAGCATAGATAAATAAGTATAAAGCTGTAGGTGAAGAGCTTCATATTCTTATGCATAGATAAGTAAACATAACGAGGTAACGAGCATTTGTTCGGAGATAACTCCCCATGTTCTTATGTTTATTTATCTATGAAGATCTTTATACTTGTTTATCTATGCTGTAGAGTGTGTTGTATTACAAAGTTTTGATAACAATACTAAAGTGTTTATTACTTAAAATCATCATTTATATTCCAGAAAAAATACGATCATTTTTAAATTTTAAAGGGCAAAAAGAAAGCATCAAATGATCAGTAATGTTAAAGTCATTAAAGTCATGTGCCATGACTAAACATATACTCTTGTTTTATCTATGCCTTCAAACTTGTTTGGAAACACTACTCTTGTTTTATCTATGCCTTCAAACTTGTTTGGAAACACTACTAGGAGTTGGGAATCACCGATTTACCTATATCTTCATCTCTTTGTATACGTCTCAAGCTTTGTATACACACGCACGGACGGATTAGTGAGAGAAACAAATTGAAAATATTATATCTATATATACAAATTAGTTATTATAAGTAGTTGGTAGTTATTATAAGACAAATTAATCTTCAATTTGGATAATAAGCTAGGTTCAAAACATAAAGCTAGGCACCTTGTAAGTATTAAGCATACTTAAGTAGATTCTTAATTGTTGAGTTGGGCAATTATTGTCAATTTGTTTATTTTCAACAGGAAAATGAGTGAAAATAATCTCACACTTGCTGAAATTGCTCGGTGCTTTAGGCTTGAAGAGATTGAATTAGCTTCTCTATTGGTGTCTGCTGATAATGCTGATATTTTTTCACCTAAAAATGAAGTTAAAAAATTTATTGAGTTACAAACAAAGTTTACTGAAATATGCCCAGATTATGCTGACGAACTAACGCCGAACAATAGACTAAAAGCACTCGAATTTGCTTTAAAGGTAATTTATGAAGTTGGACCTGCCAGCAAAAACATGAAAGAAGTCGGTGACTGTGATACTTGGAAGTTTGCTTTTCCATGCGAAGGTGATGAAGAAGGGAAAATGGCCTTTGTTTGCAGAAATAATTCAGACAAATTGCAACATACTGTAACCTCTAAATTGAATATTATTTTGTCAGTGAAACAAGCTAGCTTATTAGCTTTATGTACTTTGAACAAGCTTGCTGAGTTTGCATATAACACAAAAAACAAAATGATGCTCACACCTATGGCTCGACCTTTATTTTCGGAAGATAATATTCGTAAAATGGCATCTGATTTGAATGCTAACGTCACCGATGTTATTAAGACAATAAACTGTAGTGCGCAAGCAGGGGGACATGTTCTAATAGATTCTGAGCTGCACTGTTCGATACTTTGCTATTTAGTTTTACCAAGAATGTTAAAGATAAGAAAGTGAAATTAGGTGATATTGGTAAAATGATAAACAAATACCTTGCTGCAGGTAAATCTTTCTCGATATATAAGTTTAAGGTGTACTGCAAATATTCAAGTGATGTTTTTGCAGAACAATTGGCTTATGAGCTATTGAATAAATTGCCAAATAATTTGAGACGATATACCTAAATGACAGTCTTTTATAAAAGCATCAAATGTAATTTATAACTATTTTTTTTTTTTCAAAGTACAATTCATTAAATTTATAACTAACATTATAAACAGTTGTATGCCAAACATTTTAAGATGAAATAAAATTGTGCTAATTTTGACAATAATTTCACATGTAATATGAAAAATTTCAAGCTTAGAATACTTAATTTATGTTAAATAGAAATACCAATTTTCTGTTATTTTTGTTTTAAGAAAACATATTTTGCAACTTTTTATTAAAATTATAATAAACTTCAAATGTTATATTAACTATTAACGAATAGAAAACATTATTTACTATTTGACTGTATATCATTTTGAAATAAAATCAACATTTATAAGCAATTCATATTGATTTTATTGACTTTTTAACTTCATTAAACAAAAAGTAGAAATATAGTTTAAAGTTTACAGATTATCCAAATACCAAATTGCAGTATAAAATAAATTTATTCTTGATTAAACATATTGTAATTGTGAATTCGTACAACATTGTCACTAAAATAAAATATAAATGAAAAAAAAAATATATATATTAGGACCAATTGTCTGCTTTTGGGCTTCATTTTGGTCGTATCCCAAATTTGTAAAAAGTAGGTTGAAATTATTATTAAATTATTATGGAACTAGTTTTTGATAATTGTCAACAGAAATCTATGACCAAAGTTATTTTTTTATATTTTGGCAATTATTCATCAAGGTGTAAAGAATATTTATCTATGTCAGTTTTTTATATAGCGACCCCCTTCAAGCTTAGGAAATTTTAAACGACCCCCTCCTTCAAATAATAAAATATATATTAACCGTTATCACACTATTTTACAATGTAAATAAAATAAGGATTGAAGAATATGTACCCATTCATGTTATATATAATTCGAAACGTTGACATAAAACTATACATACATATATATATATATATATATATATATATATATATATATTTATTTATTCAATAGAAAAAATAAACTTTTGTAATAAATTCTTTATAAGAAAACATAAAACTATATCTACATATTCAATAGAAAAAATAAAATTTTGTAACATTTTTTCAATGAAAACCTATTATTACATTGTAAAAATCGCCGAGCTCAGAAAAACACGTCGAACCTTAGCGACTACCACAGACAAAGTAAACAGTGAATATAGCTGAAAATTTCATCATACTTTAGGGGCATGTATACCAACACAATAAAAAAAAATTTTTGACAATCAGACACTCCAGACCCGCGAAATTTAATTATTAGTAATTCCGGGTACTTTTTGAACACACCTCGTATATATATATATATATATATATATATATATATATATATATATATATATAGCAACACATTTCAATAATGAAAATAATGAATATTTTAACCGCTGCATAATTGTTACATCTTACTGTTTAAATTTATGTTTATCTTTGTTGGTACACCTACGTTCTTAAAAACTCGTCCAAATTGGATCGTATCCCTCTCCCTGTAATATTTAACCCCTCATAGATAAATAAGCATATCCCCTCCTCTTTTAACCCTCAAGTCAAGTGAATTTCGTCGCATGTTAACTAAAGCATAGATAAATAAGTATTGGCTATGTGCGAAGGCATGGAAGGGGAAGTCAAATCGACCGAAGCGTTCGTAGTGGCTAACTTGGAGCACTAAAAGGGGCTGTTATAAACAAAATTTTAAACAAAACACATAAAATATTTATTTATTAACTTCCCGTAGGGTAAGTTATTGTAATGGGCCGAAAATCGGAATTGAAAATTTTAACATTTCTCGACGTTTTGAAGGTTTTTGAACGTTTTGGCATACCTCAGAAAAAATGGATGTGTGTGTGTGTGTGTGTGTGTGTGTGTGTGTGTGTGTGTGTATGTATGTATGGATACAAATTTCCAGTCACGTTTTAGGGCGCACGGATCAACCGATTTGAATGGTTCAAAAAACATTCGATTCCTATTGATAGGGAAAAGAGCTGATTAGTTTTTGGCAAAGGCAGGTCCAGCCGTTTCGGAGATACGGAGCAAAGAGTGCAGAAAATAGAAATCGAATTTTTGAGAGAACGGAGTATCTGATTTGAATGATCTAAAAGCATTCAATTAGTAATGATTGGGAGAAGTGCTTATTAGTTTTTGGCAAAGGCAGGCCCAGCCATTTCGAAGATATGGAGCTAAATATGTAAAAAATGGCAGTTTTTGAGAGAACTAAGCGTCCGATTTAAATGATTCAAAGAACTTTCTGCTTGTCTTAACAAAATAATTGATTTTGGAAAAAAAAATTTTGTTCAATTTTTTTTTTTTTTTTTTTTTTTTTTTTTTTTTTTTTTAGTTTTATCAAAATATTTCAGATTTTATTTTTAATTCTGGCTATAGTTCTAATATACTTTACAAATATTTTCAACTCTGCAATTCAGTTTATATAATTCTCATAAATATTAGACAATGTTACAATATTTATAATAATCTATTTGAAAACATTCAGTATTCCTCGAACATTTCGGTACGGGAAGTTCCAGCAATTTGCCTTAAGGCACGATGCCATAAATGCCTCAAGACAGAATTCCACTTACAGCTAGTTTCAAATTCAAATAAGATAATTAAAAATGAACCACCATGTCTATTGTGTAGTGGGTTGTAGAAATACCAGCAGAAAAAGTGACTGCAAGTTCTATACATTTTCTACAGCTAAGTGGAAAGAAAATCAACGGGAAAAGTGGATCGCAGCGGTTAGAAGAATAAAGTAAGTATCATAACCTTATTGTTATAAAAATACAATTTGGAGTATTATGAATAGTTGTAAAATTGTTATGTTTAGAAAAAGAAAAATTATAAGTCAATAAATTGTTGTATTATCAAAATTTAATGCTTACTAAAAGAATGTTTTGTAAAACAATGTAATTAATACAAGCCTGAAATAATGAAAAATACATATTTATATATTGTATATTGATTATGTATAACTATTATCTATATATTAATAACATTTTATTATATAATAATTGTAATTTTATGATTAAAAGAAAAATAAAAGTTATCACATAGCGAAAAAATGTTTATTTTGCAAACAGTTTAATTAATACAGTGCTGAAATAATGCGAAATATATATTTGTAGTGTTGATGGATCACCGTGGGTTCCCAAGCCCTATGATCGCATTTGCAGTGAATCGGTCGAGGTATTGAGTCCTACCTACTTGTCAACTTGGTCTTGTCTTTATAATAATGTCTAAATTATGTCTTTATAGTAGTGTCTAAGTCTTTAGTTTGACCAAAAAAATGAGTAAATTAATTTATTATTTACTTATTCTATTGATAAAATACTATTTATCATTATTATATTGTTTTTATTAAGAACTATTCCGAGATTATGACATAAGCTTTGAGGCACTTAACCTTAAAATTATTTACTGCATTTCTTTATTTAATTAATCATTATACTTAACTATGTTTTAAGTACGTTGAAGTAAATTTAAAAATTTCAATAAACATTCAGCGTTCACATTATTACTGTATCTTGTTTATTATTATTTATAACAATTATTTAATATCTTTTTTCTTTAACAAACATGTAAAACCCATGAAAACCACACACTGATACCCCCAATTAGTTCATATTTATTACGGCGCTGCATGGGCGCTGCAGTCACGCTCGGAGCGAATAAAGCTGTAGGTGAAGAGCTTCATATTCTTATGCATAGATAAGTAAACATAACGAGGTAACGAGCATTTGTTCGGAGATAACTCCCCATGTTCTTATGTTTATTTATCTATGAAGATCTTTATACTTGTTTATCTATGCTGTAGAGTGTGTTGTATTACAAAGTTTTGATAACAATACTAAAGTGTTTATTACTTAAAATCATCATTTATATTCCAGAAAAAATACGATCATTTTTAAATTTTAAAGGGCAAAAAGAAAGCATCAAATGATCAGTAATGTTAAAGTCATTAAAGTCATGTGCCATGACTAAACATATACTCTTGTTTTATCTATGCCTTCAAACTTGTTTGGAAACACTACTCTTGTTTTATCTATGCCTTCAAACTTGTTTGGAAACACTACTAGGAGTTGGGAATCACCGATTTACCTATATCTTCATCTCTTTGTATACGTCTCAAGCTTTGTATACACACGCACGGACGGATTAGTGAGAGAAACAAATTGAAAATATTATATCTATATATACAAATTAGTTATTATAAGTAGTTGGTAGTTATTATAAGACAAATTAATCTTCAATTTGGATAATAAGCTAGGTTCAAAACATAAAGCTAGGCACCTTGTAAGTATTAAGCATACTTAAGTAGATTCTTAATTGTTGAGTTGGGCAATTATTGTCAATTTGTTTATTTTCAACAGGAAAATGAGTGAAAATAATCTCACACTTGCTGAAATTGCTCGGTGCTTTAGGCTTGAAGAGATTGAATTAGCTTCTCTATTGGTGTCTGCTGATAATGCTGATATTTTTTCACCTAAAAATGAAGTTAAAAAATTTATTGAGTTACAAACAAAGTTTACTGAAATATGCCCAGATTATGCTGACGAACTAACGCCGAACAATAGACTAAAAGCACTCGAATTTGCTTTAAAGGTAATTTATGAAGTTGGACCTGCCAGCAAAAACATGAAAGAAGTCGGTGACTGTGATACTTGGAAGTTTGCTTTTCCATGCGAAGGTGATGAAGAAGGGAAAATGGCCTTTGTTTGCAGAAATAATTCAGACAAATTGCAACATACTGTAACCTCTAAATTGAATATTATTTTGTCAGTGAAACAAGCTAGCTTATTAGCTTTATGTACTTTGAACAAGCTTGCTGAGTTTGCATATAACACAAAAAACAAAATGATGCTCACACCTATGGCTCGACCTTTATTTTCGGAAGATAATATTCGTAAAATGGCATCTGATTTGAATGCTAACGTCACCGATGTTATTAAGACAATAAACTGTAGTGCGCAAGCAGGGGGACATGTTCTAATAGATTCTGAGCTGCACTGTTCGATACTTTGCTATTTAGTTTTTACCAAGAATGTTAAAGATAAGAAAGTGAAATTAGGTGATATTGGTAAAATGATAAACAAATACCTTGCTGCAGGTAAATCTTTCTCGATATATAAGTTTAAGGTGTACTGCAAATATTCAAGTGATGTTTTTGCAGAACAATTGGCTTATGAGCTATTGAATAAATTGCCAAATAATTTGAGACGATATACCTAAATGACAGTCTTTTATAAAAGCATCAAATGTAATTTATAACTATTTTTTTTTTTTCAAAGTACAATTCATTAAATTTATAACTAACATTATAAACAGTTGTATGCCAAACATTTTAAGATGAAATAAAATTGTGCTAATTTTGACAATAATTTCACATGTAATATGAAAAATTTCAAGCTTAGAATACTTAATTTATGTTAAATAGAAATACCAATTTTCTGTTATTTTTGTTTTAAGAAAACATATTTTGCAACTTTTTATTAAAATTATAATAAACTTCAAATGTTATATTAACTATTAACGAATAGAAAACATTAATTACTATTTGACTGTATATCATTTTGAAATAAAATCAACATTTATAAGCAATTCATATTGATTTTATTGACTTTTTAACTTCATTAAACAAAAAGTAGAAATATAGTTTAAAGTTTACAGATTATCCAAATACCAAATTGCAGTATAAAATAAATTTATTCTTGATTAAACATATTGTAATTGTGAATTCGTAGAACATTGTCACTAAAATAAAATATAAATGAAAAAAAATATATAATTAGGACCAATTGTCTGCTTTGGGCTTCTTTTGGTCGTATCCCAAATTTGTAAAAAGTAGGTTGAAATTATTATTAAATTATTATGGAACTAGTTTTTGATAATTGTCAACAGAAATCTATGACCAAAGTTATTTTTTTATATTTTGGCAATTATTCATCAAGGTGTAAAGAATATTTATCTATGTCAGTTTTTTATATAGCGACCCCCTTCAAGCTTAGGAAATTTTAAACGACCCCCTCCTTCAAATAATAAAATATATATTAACCGTTATCACACTATTTTACAATGTAAATAAAACAAGGATTGGAGAATATGTACCCATTCATGTTATATATAATTCGAAACGTTGACATAAAACTATACATATATATATATATATATATATATATATATATATATATATATATATATATATATATTTATTTATTCAATAGAAAAAATAAACTTTTGTAATAAATTCTTTATAAGAAAACATAAAACTATATCGACATATTCAATAGAAAAAATAAATTTTGTAACATTTTTTCAATGAAAACCTATTATTACATTGTAAAAATCGCCGAGCTCAGAAAACACGTCGAACCTTAGCGACTACCACAGACAAAGTAAACAGTGAATATAGCTGAAAATTTCATCATACTTTAGGGGCATGTATACCAACACAATAAAAAAAAAATTTTGACAATCAGACACTCCAGACCCGCGAAATTTAATTATTAGTAATTCCGGGTACTTTTTGAACACACCTCGTATATATAATATATATATATTATATATATATATATATAGCAACACATTTCAATAATGAAAATAATGAATATTTTAACCGCTGCATAATTGTTACATCTTACTGTTTAAATTTATGTTTACTTTGTTGGTACACCTACGTTCTTAAAAACTCGTCCAAATTGGATCGTATCCCTCTCCCTGTAATATTTAACCCCTCATAGATAATAAGCATATCCCCTCCTCTTTTAACCAATAACCCTCAGTCAAGTGAATTTCGTCGCATGTTAACTAAAGCATGATAAATAAGTATAAAGGTGTAGGTGAAGAGCTTCATATTCTTATGCATAGATAAGTAAACATACCCAGACAGCACAAGACATGCCAGGGAATATCCCACTTGTCCTCACAATCTCCTAATATCGCGATATCCTATGAATATCCTATGAATATGCAACGGGACGTCTCAAAACCAAAGGACTCGAGCAGGTATACGCGCACGGCTTGAGACCTCGAAACGTATATGTTTGTCCCTTTCTCTTTCGTCGCGTCGGTTTTGCGTCCTTTAAGGTTAAGCTAAGCGTCATCAAACAGACGCTTATATGTCGAATTATCATAGTTTTTGAGTAATTGAGTAATGATAGTGAAAATTTTATTTGTTCTATATAATTATATGAGCGTGTGTTATAAATAATTAATATTATCTATCAAAATACTCTAAAATTGTGTAATAATAGTGGAAATTTTATGTGTTCTATATAATTATATGTGCGTGTGTGTTATAAATATTGCAGCCAACATATTGAAAAGGGGGCAGAGATAAACGATGGTAATTAAAGCTTTCTGTATACTGTTATTTGAAATACTATGTTACTAGTACAAATAGAATTTTTAATTTAATGCTGACATTTCTACCCTGCCAGCTTATCCAGCAGCCATGCCTAATTTTGTATCAAATGCTGTGTTTGAAAGAGGATTGAGAAAGAAGAAATGCTCTCCACTATGTTTGTTGGAGGAGCTTCAACTTGTGGAGGCTATATTTCTGAGCAAAGATATCAAAACACAATTGGTAATCAAAAGTTTACATAGATTTATTTTTATTTGTTAACTTTATCATATACTAAACAAACTTTCTCTTTAGATTCTGTATTTAGCCATCAGAGTCCAGCTATGAAAATCCATTTTTGATGATGGTTTGGCCAAAGAATTTTGCTAGGGACGAGGAAAGGGCAAAAACAAATTTTGTGATCTAGTGCCTTGCGATGTCGTCACAGGTAATTTATATATCTTATACTTATGATGTGTTGTAAATTATGAATTAAACTAATATATAATTAATTCCAGGAATTGCTTTGAAAAATTTGCCGCATGAGACATAGTTTACTGTTTCAGAGGCTGCAAAAGCTGGCTACGACGTGCCAATAATATTATACAAGGTATTTTTGTGAGATGTGTACTATATGTTTTTCCTATTTACAAAAAAATCATGATTATTGACTGGTTAGTTGTATCAATGTTAGTGCAAAATTTGTGCTGTGTACACATTTTTAGAGTAAAAAACAAGTTTAATATTCACTCGTAATGACATCAAATTGTGTCGATATATTTGGAATTAGAGATTATTTTATAAATCTTTGTCTATTTTGATTAATGTATCGCTCTTAAAGAACTTACTCATATATATATAATATATATGCATTTATATTCATTTGTTTTCTATTTCAGGAGAGAAAACAACCATAAACTAGGATTGAATGCCGAATTAATTATATTTTAATATTGTAAAATAAGTTATTTTGAATTAAAGTTGTATATATTAAATTTTGTTATAAAATTATCTCAGGATTTTGTTATTTTGTAATAAAAGTTTACTTTGTGAAATTGTGTTTCTTTTATTTTATTTTTAATCCAAATTTATTTTTCATCTAAAAAGTAAAAAACAATTCCATAATTATATCCTATTCATGTCCGGTTTATGTCCGGAATATCCCGCGCGGGATATCCTACAGAACGTCCCGTAGGTGCGACATATTAACATGTTTCGGATAAGATCAGGATAAGCGGGATATTCGTAAGGCTGTCGAGGGACAATGAATGTCCGCGCGTGGATATCCTGT
>NW_020539375.1:0-21828 GCF_003426905.1 Ctenocephalides felis
TATACAGAAATGAATAAAGGAAATTTGTTAAATTTGATAAAAATAGATCATTTATCGTACTGTGATTGATTGTTGGGTTGAATGGCTATATTTGCTAGTTAGTAGAGTCCCTATTTGATTGAAATGATTTGCAGAATGCAATCTATGTCTTAGTTTTCAATTTGTTGGTTTGGCAAGACAAAGTTTAAATGTTTTTTCACGACAATTTTGTTTGATCAGTTTTTAAACGTTATATGCAGATTTGTAGATAATTTTATTAGCTTTCTAATGATATATAATATTGTTAAATAATTTAATCAAATTTAAATAAAATAAATATAAATATAAAAAAAAACGTTGTTAGTGTCTTACGAATTTTTGAATTTCAAAATTTGATAATTTTTGCTAGACAATTTGTTCCAAGACTTTTAAATTGTTATATACTGATTTATAGATAATTTTATTAGCTTTCTAACGATATATAATAGTGTTAATTAGTTTAATTAAATTTAAATAATAAATATAAATATAAACAAAAACGTCGTTAGTGTCTTACGAATTCTTGAACTTAAAAGTTTGACAAGTTTTTCTGGACAATTTTGTTCTAAGATTTTTGAGTAGTTATATACAGATTTTTATATAATTTAATTAGCTTATAATCTAAAGATGTATAATAATATCGATGAATTTAATTAAATTTAATTTAATTTAATTAAATAAAAATATAAATATAAACTAATTGGTTCGGTATTTAGCCTTGAGGCAAGTTACATGAACTTCCCGATATGTGTAAATAATCGACTTAATCAAAAAAAGTGTAAATAATATACTTCATCAATCCTACTTTAAAAAAACGATAATAATTTTAGCAAAGTTTGACGAATTTTTAAAATTAAACTACTTGTCGTAAGGCCGTAATATTACAGTAAGTTCTATAAGACCATGATGTATATCGCTAAAAAAAGTTCCATGAAAATCGGCTTAAATTTTTTTTCAACAGTTAATTACAAGAAAACGGCTCGGTAGATTTTCACCTGAAATTAATCAGTATCATTCCCAACCAATATCTTTCGAACAGTTTTTGATTTTTTAAAATCGGTTCGGTAGAATGAGCTTAAATGTGGACGAAAAGTTTAACACTTTTTTTTCAAATTACAAAGAAACGTCTTGGCAGATTGTTGCACAAAACTGACAAACGATAGTCCTCACCAAAATACATCAAATGGCTTTTAATTTCTAAAATCGGTTAAGGCGTTTTTGAGAAAACGTCGATCAAAAGTCGAATTTTGACAAATGCCAAAAAGACCATACTGATTTTGCAAACTTTGACGAATTTTTAAAGCTGAACCAGTTATCGTAGGGCCGTAATATTTTAGTATGATCTAGAAGACTATGGTATCTATCGTCAAAAAAATAATCATAAAAATCGTCGAAATTTTTTTTTTTTAAACTTTATTACAAGAAAACGGCCCGGCCGATCTCTACCAAAAACTAATCAGCACGATTCCCAACCAATATCTTTCGAACGGTTTTTGAATTTTCAAAATTGATTCAGAATTGCGGGCTAAAACGTGGACGAAAAATTTTTCACTTTTCTGCCATTTATAAAGAAACGGCTTGGCCGATCGTCGCACAAAACTGACAAACAATAGTTCTCGTCGAGATACATCGAATGGCTTTTAAATTTTTGAAATAAGTCCAACCGTTCTTGAGAAAACATCGATTTACAGCAAAAAATCTGTTCACACACACACACACACACACCATACTTTTTCCAAATTTGGTCTCATTCGATTCAGAATGGCTTGAAACGTCGAGAAAACATAAAATTAGCCATTCGGATTTTTTGATGAAAACATAAACTTCTCCTTCGGGAAGTTAACAAAAACCTTGAAGCTAAAACGCTGTTAGTGTTATACGAATTTTTGAATTTCAAAGTTTGGCAATTTTTTCTGGACAATTTTGTTCCAAGACTTTTAAATTATTATATACAGATTTGTAGATAATTTTATTAGTTTTCTAATGATATATAATAATATATATATATGCGTTTAAAACAAATTTAAACAATATAAATGAAAGAATGGAAAAGTGTACTACAAAATACAAGCAACCTAATGTTCACTTTCAAAGTTTAAGCAATTTTTAAGATATAATTTTGTTCTAAAGGTTACAAAGTGTTATATACGGATTTATAGATAATTTTATTACCTTTTTAATGATATATTGCAATATATATGTGTTGCAACAAATTTGAACAAAATAATGCTAAATATAAAAAAAATATACTTATTTTAAACAAATTTCATTACATTACTTTCGCAGTGCCAGAAACAAGCGTCGACCTCTGTGTATCACTTTCTATCAAGTATTCGAACCATTTCATCGCCGGTGGTGAATACAATTATTTCAACCCTCCAGTGTTTCGTATCGAATTTCACTTGAAATTTATTTCGTATGAAATTTAATATTTTAATAAGTGCTTTCGTTCAAAGTTATTGAAAATAAATAATATTAGTAACACGATACGAAATCCTTAAAATACTTACATTTTCTATTCTTTTTTCTTTAATTCAGTTTGGTGTCAATAGAGTCCCTTTTATTTGTTAAGTCAATAATTGTCAGTAGATTGTTTGTTATTATAATTTTCTCGTCAGTAGAGTTTTCTTTATGATATGTTTTTGGCAAAAAAATACTTTTACTCTTTTTTTAATTTTGGCCGTCAGTAGAGTCCCTTTCGGTCTTTAGGGTCAGCAGAGTCGCTTTTGTTTATCTTCCAGTTTTTCAGTTTTAGTCAGTAGTGTTCCTTTTGTATTTAAATTCAATCGGCTCGTCAGTAGAGTCACTTGTCTGTTTTTTTTTTGTAGTTTTGCTTGTCAGTAGAGTTCCTTTCTATTCTTTATCTAGAATTATACTTATAACTTTTTTTGTATTATTACATTTTGTTTGTCAGTAGAATTTGTTTCTTAACTTTTTTAAAATTTTGTTCGTTAGTAGATTTCTTTTATCTTAATATTGTTAGTTTGCTCGCCAGTGGAGTCCCTTTTTCATTTATTAAATCTATATTAAATTTGCTTGTCAGTAGAGTCTTTTTTGTTTATTTAAATCAAATCAAAATTTGCTCGTTTGTAGACCTCCCTTTTTGAAGTAAAACTTCTTTAGGCGCGATATGGGTGTAAAAATTCATTAGGCGCGACACGGGTGTAAATCCGTACAAATGCAACGAAAACGCCAACGTGAAGTTGAACACTACGACGCTGTAAGCGCTGATGTCGCGAGTCGCGATCCACTCCCGTCATGTCATGCGTAAGTCGAGCGCTAAACCCTATATGAACTTGCATTAATTGAATCACGTTTTTTTTTTACAAAAGAAGAGGTTGCTGTATTATGTCCTTATGGAATAAGACTTTTCTTAGAGAATAAATGTGCCATGGAATATAATAAATTTATATTGAATAATATCTACTGCCACGGATATTTATGTAGGTTGCCATGCGACAGATCAACAATCATACATTCGTCAGCAGTTTCAAAAAAATCGGTTATTGATACCGGGGCTTTGCCGTATGAAATAATTTAGTTCTGAATAAATTTTACATAATAACAACTAATATCGATGTAAGTGATGGCTTAGCTAATGGTTGTGTGGGAAAATTAGTGTACATAGAACGTGGCGATAATGATGAACTTCTACGTTTATGGTTTGAATTTCCTGTAAGCGGGTTTGAATTGATGTTATGTGATTATTGAAAGATGATTTTTAAAATTCAAATATGATGTTTTTTTATTTTTATCTTAATTGCCTACTCATACAATATTAAAAGTTTTACTTCAATCGCGTGTGATCCTTACGCGCACTCTTTTTTTTATTTTTGAATTTCTAATTCAAGTTTGCTTGTTAGTAGAGTCCTTTTTCATATTCTAGATGAAATTTGAAGTTGCTGGTTAGTCAAGTCCCCTTTTTAATTTTCTAGATCGAAACACTTTTGCTCGTCAGTAGAGTCCTTTTTTTATTTCCTCGATTGGAATTAGGTTTGCTCGTAACTAGAGTCCCTTTTTTATCTTCTAGATCAAAATTAAGTTTTCTCGGCAGTAGAGTCCCTTTTTTCTTGTCTAAGTTGCTATTTTATTTTGCTTGTCGGTAGAGTCCTTTTCTTATTTTATTTAAGTTTGTTTGGCAGTATAGTATCTTTTCTCTCACATTATTACTCTTTGCTTGTTAGTAGAGTTCTTTTGATCTAAAATTTTATTTTGCTTGTCAGTAGAGTTCCTTTTTACCTATAATCTCAGTTTATTAGCTAGTAGAGTTTCTTCTATCTTTAATTTCAGTTTACTCGTGAGTTGAGTCTCTTTTTCTTATTTTATTTAAGTTTGTTCGTCAGTAAAGTCTCTTTTACCTATTTTTTGAATTTTGCTCGTCAGAAGAGTCCCTTTCAGTTTTTCTTATTGATTTTCACTCACCACTAGCTTTTTTTTTCTTTTTTTTTTACAGTTTTGCTAGTCAGTAGAGTTCCTTTTATCTCTAATTTCATTTTGCTCGTTAGTAGAGTCTCTTCTTGCAACAAGTCATCTTTTATTTTGCTCGTCAGTAGAGTCTCTTTCCCATTATTAAATTTTCACGTGTCTACCCTCCGTCCGTCACCATCCCTTAATAATAAATCTCCACCGTTTTTTTAATCACCACCATTAAGATTACCCACGCGATTCGGCCAAACCAATTCATTACCGACAAACTGACCACCAACTAACCCTCCAACTAACCCTACAACTAACCCTCCTACTAACTATCGGAATGGAAAAAATCACCGTGAAACCATTAGCCTCATTTTAGGAGTAGTAATAGAGTGAGAGAGAGAGATAGAATGATAGGGATATAGTGGAGTGTGAAAGAGATGCAAAGTGTTTTTTACGCCTGACCGACAGGTGTAAACAAATACTTATTATGCACCGTGGTGTCGTAGTTGTACGTTTTGTAGAACATTATTATAATGAATCATTATTTTTATGGGGTGAGTTTGGAAATTCAGGGCGGGTGGAGAGTAAAAAGGAAAATGAGTGAAAAGGACTCTACTGACGAGCAAAATAAAAGTAAAAAGAAAGATAAAAAGACTCTACTGACATGACTAAAAAGATACCCTGGTACTTGACTGAATAATGAAAAAGGGACTTTACTAACGAGCAAACAAAAGAACACTACTGACGAGCAGAGCAAAGGAAAACAACTCTACTGACAGACAAAACAATAATGAGATAGAAAAAAGAAATGATAAGCAAATTCAGAAAAAAGGAACTCTACTGACGAGCAAACTAAGAGAATAAGATAAAGGGACTCTACTGACAAGCAAAGTATTAAAATAGAGATAAAAGGAACTCTACTGACGAGCAAACCATGAAAATAAAGAAAAAAGGACTCTACTGATGAGCAAAGTATCAAAATAGAGAAAAAAGGACTCTACTGACAAGCAAACTATCAAAATAGAGAAAAACAAACTCTACTGACGAGAAAACAACGACGAGAATAGGATAAAGGGACACTACTGGCAAGCAAAGTATTAAAATAGAGATGAAGGACTCTATTGACAAGCAAATTATCAAAGGAGAGAAAAAGGACTCTACGGACAAGCAAACTGACGAGCGAACCAAAATTAGGGATAAAAGGACTCTACAAAGATTACGAACAAAGTATTAAAATAGAGAGAAAGGACTTCACTGACGAGCAACCTAACATTAAATGTGAAAGGACTTTACTAACGAACAAACTCAAAGTAAAAGCAAAATGGACTCTACTACTATTAAAATAAATAAAAAAGAACTCTACTGACGAGCAAAGTAAGACAATAAAATAAAAGGACTCTACTGGCAAGCAAAGTATTAAAACAGAGATATAAGGACTCTACTGACGAGCAGACTATCAAAATAGAGAAAAAAGGACTCTACTGACGAGCAAACTATCAAAATTGAGAAAAACAGAACTCAATTAGCAAAATTAAGTTAGAGACAAAAAGAGAATTCTACTGATCAGCAAAGCAAAATTCAATATAAAAGAAACTCTACTGACGAGCAAAGTAAAAGTATAATGTAAAGGGACTCTACTGACGAGCAAACATTAAATAAAAACTAAAATAGCTAAAAAAGGACTCTACTTATGAGCAATATTAATTTTAAAAAAAGGACTACTGACGAATAAACATTAAATACAAAGTGAAATAAAAAGGGACTCTACTGACGAGCAAATCTAATTAACATAAAAGGGACTCTACTGACGAGCAAATTACATATAGAGTTAGAAGTTAGAACAAAAGGGACTCTACTAAACTCAAAAAAATAGAAAGGGGACTCTACTGACGAGCAAACCTAAGTCCTAAATTTTGATTTGTTCAACAAAAGGGACTCTACTGACAAGCAAATCAAATATAAAGTTGGAAGAAGATAAAATTGAATTGAATTGAGTGAACTCAAAAAATAGAAAGGAGACTCTACTGACGAGCAAATTATATTAATAATTTATTTAAGATCAAAGAGACTAAAATAAATAAAGGGATTCTACTGACGAGCAAATCAAATATAGAGCTAGCATACATAATATTTTAATGTATTTTGATTGAAGATTAGTGTTATAATATTCTTCAAATAAAACTTGTGTAACATCCCAATATAATGTTTAAATTCAAGATATATTTGTTACCGACCTTGGGAATCAAAAATATTGCTTTTATCTTTTGATTCATAAACAATTGTATGTGCATAAAACATTATTCTGTTCATTGTAAACACTTTGTTGATCTTTTATGGCAATTTCAATGATAATGTTTTCATGATGGAACATGGCTAAATGTAATGTTATAAAACACTCGTACAGAAACTATTCAAAGGTTTTGTTAAATGCAACTTTACTATTAATTCATTAGATAGCGAAATAACTATTACATGCAGAATTAATAAAGAACAATGTCTCGTAAATGAGTTTTAATCCTAGGAATTTGAACTTCTCTCAATTTTGATATCAATATATATATTTTATGTTTTTAGGACTTTTTTGCTTGTGAAGTATTTGTACTTTTTAACAAATTATTTGTTTTTTTCTTAACCCTTTAAATTTTTGTATTATTTGTCATTCCTTCTAAATTTGTAATTTCATTGCGTGCTCCTGTGCTTGTAGTTTCTTCTTAGTTTTTAAGATTTTAATATATTAATATTAGTCATTAAGTAATTAATATTAGTCAGTTATTTGTGCTTAGTTTAGTTAAATACTTCTGTGATTTTCTTCACTTAGATATTTAGTTTTTGAAATATTATTTAAGCATAATTGTGAAATTATAATACTTTTATAATTATGTATAATAATTATTATATTTTCAAACATTCCATAACTGTAATTATAATTGTTAATATAAACATAATTTTAATTGTTCTTTAAACATATGTAATATCTTTGAATATATATATTTTGTATTTCGTATGATTTGTTCTTATTTCCAATATTAAAAATTATTCAGGTTTTTGGGGCTGTATACGATACGTACAAATTAAGAAGTAAAACCAGGGGTAATTAAAATATTATACATGTGCTGCCATCTATTTTTAAAAATTTGTATTTCAATCAAGGTAACGTCAAACCGCCAGACATAGCGATCTATTATACTTGTTTATCTATGGGGTAGGGTGCCTTTCACTTCACAGCTCTGCAGCGCCTCTATTGCGATTGGCGAGTAAATCCGGTTAAGTTTTAAACGCATGTGGAAAAATATTTTGTACAACGCATTTCAAGTGATATGGTTGTAAATAAAATACTTCAAAATGATAAATGTTTTCAATCCTGTACTTAAGCATCTCAAGCTAGACAACATATGTATTGACAATAATGTGTTTCGACTCCATTATAAGGCCACAGTTATATTGTTAATAGTGTTTTCGATATTGGTTACGTCGAAACAATACATTGGGGATCCTATTGATTGTATTAGCACTGCTGGTATAAAAAGAGAGACTTTCAATACGTTTTGCTGGATATTCAGTACTTATACTATTACTGATCATAATGGCAGTAAGTTGTTTACCCTAATTAGTTATAATATTGTTTGAACTCTAAAGATATGTATAATTGAAACTACATCTACACTAGCAACATTTTGGTAACATTTTTGAAAGGCATAATATACATGAACTAAATATTATATTATTAAGCCAACATGATGAAATTTGGATACCCCAGGAATCATTATTATGCTGTCAAAATTGTAAATTTTGCTATATGTTCTATAGGCATTAAATAAAATAAATCCACACTTTAATTAATCACTATATTCTACTGTTGTATTCAACAATACTTCACGAGATTAATTATAGCTTAAAATTTTTGAATACAATTCATACAAATTTTATTGTGTGTTGTCTTTTTATTACTCAGTCACTACTTGTGTATTTTACAGAAGTATTTGTTCTGATTTTAATCCACATTCATTTTAAAATATAGTAAAATATTGAGCCGATAAGATTTGTAGTTCTATTTATATTTTTAATTTAAATGTTTTTTGCATAATTTTTAGTTACACAAGAATTACATCACAAATACTATCAATGGGTTAGTATCGTGCTCGTCCTACAAGCTGTAATGTTTTATATTCCCAGATATATGTGGAAATGCTGGGAAAATGGAAGAATTAAGGCTTTAACTCAGGATCTCGGTAAGTTTATTATAGAAATGTTTATTATATAAAATTTTTAATGCATCTGAGATTTATGTACGAGTTTTAAACTTAACAATGAAAAATTTGTTTTGATGCTGTATTAAAGCGTTTTAATTCAAATACACTGTTATATCAGTGCTTGAAGTTTGTAATACGATTGGAGTTTTTGAGAGAACTGATGTATCAGTATATTTTTGTCAATAGCAAGTTATTTTCATGTTGCATATTATTATTGAAAATGAATGATATATTTATTTTATACAGTGGGTCCTTTAGTGTCTCAAGAACAATGGACAACCGCTAGGAGAAATTACTTAGTTAGTTATCTTTCTGAACTGAATAAAGCGACTCATGCATTTTATGCTATTCGATTTGTTATTTGTGAAATACTCAATTTTGGAAATGTGGTATGTATTGCAAAAATAAAATTTCTGCTACTTTAATGAGATAATGAAATATTTAATTATAAAAAGTAGATGGAAGAATTAATAATCATGAGTCAGAACTATAACTTCACTCTCATATAAAATCTAACAATAGAACTATTTTATTTCAATATTAATAGAATTATTATTACATAAAGTTCTATAATTGAAGTACTTGTAATAAAAAAAGAAACCCTACAATTTAGTGAAATAATATAAATGAATTAATCCGCATCAATTTTTTCTCTGAGGTGGGACAATTCTTTATCGTTAATCTCTTCTTGGGTGGTGAGTTTGCAAATTATGGACCTGCTGTTTCGGTGTTTTTAAGTGAAAATATAATGACCAGCACATACTGGTCAGATAATGATCCTATGTCAAGAGTAAGTAAAATTATTTTACAATGCTCAGAGAGTAATAATTAATAATGAAATTTTTACTAGATATTCCCGAAGACAGCAAAATGTTCATTCACTGATATTGGTCCATCAGGAACTAAACAGATCAAAGATGCTTTGTGTGTTCTACCATTGAACATTGTTAATGAAAAGCTATATGCAGTTCTCTGGTTTTGGTTTGTCGGATTAGCATTATTGTCAGGCCTAGCTTTGATATATAGAGCGGTTGTATTCTGTTGTCCAGAAGTGCGAGTGTGGCTACTAATGGCTCAAACAAAGAAGTATGTAAGATACATAAATTTAAATAAATTCAACCACCAAGTACATATTTTTCTTGATTAAGTCAGTCCATTTTTTTTAAATGTATAAAAATACAACAATTATATTTTGTATAGCTTTTGAATTCATAAACTGTTTATTTATTGAGAATCCATTATAGATCACACACCTTTTTCACATTTCTCTCTTCAATCACTACTGTAAAAATTTTAACCATTTAATTATTTGCAGCATTTCCAAAGGTGTTATTCGCAATTTAGTATATTCATGTCATGTAGGCGATTGGTTTATTTTACAACAGTTGTATAAAAATCTACATCCAAATATATTCAGAGAGTTGATTAATGATCTGGGTTTGGAGGCTGATACGAACACAGTCATACTGTGAACTAAATTATCAAAGTATTGTGACGAATTTGATTGAAATTTAGAATGACTATGAAATCGTTGAATGCTCTGCTATAATACTCTTCTTTAAAGATATTCAAGATACAATTAGTTTAAAGATGTTATGAAGTGAATTGAGTGATTTTTATTTTTGTTATGTATCTGAAGAATATTTTATTTTTTACATTAAACTTTATAAATTTTGTACGTTTATAAAATTATACAAACTCATTGAAAATGAAGCTTTTTAATTATTTTTCAGCTAAACTCATTTTTATTTATGGCAAATCAATAACAAAATTTGTCCTAATTATTAAAGTCCTAAATTATCATTAAAGTTTTAATAAAATCTATGGTCATGAAAATAAAATTTATATTTTTTAGTTTTAAATAATATCTGCACTAGAGCCATCGCTTTCTTCTGCTTCAGATTCCTTTTCGTCATCGCTCTTTGCTTGATCACTATCGACCTCTTTTTCTTTCAAGCCTATGCTTTCAGCCTTCTCTACATACCTAAACATAACAAAATAAAATTAAGTGAATTCGAGTAATTCTAATTGTGAAAAAAATAAATATGTATTTGAATTATCATTGCTTATTTAACAAATAGTCATAAAATGCAAACAATCTCATTTGCTCAGTTATAGCAATATTTTCCTATTTAAATAGTTACTTTACATACTTATTAATTATTTCCGGAATTTTATGTTTATTCTCATCATAATTTTTCTTAAGTTGATTTTTAAGAGAAGGATCTTTTTCAGCAGGATCAGTTTCACTTTGAAGATAATCTAATATTGATAAATAATAATCTGCTTGCCGCCTCCTCTGCAATTCACTTCCTATGTGCTCAAAAACTTTCCGGGCTAAAAGATTGAAATCATTAAGAAAAAAAAGACAAAAAAATGCCTTTTTATTTTACCTTCAAGTGCTTCAGCAGCATTACTCATTTTTAATGACTCTAGTTCATTGGACGATTTTACAATTTTCAGAATATCTTGATAATTAGGAAACTCCTTTTTTTTATTAACAAAATCTTGAACAGCCTTGTTAATGGATTGGTGAGTACTGATTGCTACATAAATTTTACGTTTTATTGCACGGCCTGCACTTGGCTGTTCACCAGTTATTTCACAGAGTTTATTGTAGATCTAAATCAATAAGTAAAAAAATATAATTCTTTATAGTTTCAACAATAAAGGTTTAAATAATAATAATTATCATTATTTCAGCAGTGAAATGAAAACATTCAATTGGAATTCCCTACATGAGTTTAAAATGCAACGCCCAGCACATTATAAGTTATATTTTGGCAATATAAAAACACAGTTATCTAACAAAAAAATTAATAAACAAAAGAATTAATAAAAATAATTACTTTTATCATTCGACGTTCATATCTATCTTGTAGCAGATATGTAAAATCATATTCATCATCAAAATCAACTTCTTTTTCTTCTAGATTCTTTAATATCTTAATTATTTTTCTCAATGCACTTTCAAGTCTGTGAATTTTTTCTTCCTTATTTTTGCTTATGGGATCTAACCTGTTATCATCACATTCAGTGGCACTTGTAGTACTTTCTGCTTTTACGGTCACTTTTCTGGCCCGTAATTCTTCTATAAAATCTTTTATATACAGGTAATAATTTTTACTGTTTATTATTGATTCTATGGATCGTTGAATTAAATCATAAAATGAATTCGATTTTATGTAATCTGAATGAGCATTATTATGGTACTTTTGAATTTTCTCAATGATTAAATTCATTCGATCACCATTTTCAACTTCTTTACATGCTTGTAGAAAGTTTTTAAAAGCCTCATCATTTCTGTGAATTGCAGCCTCATTAATACTATTTGATTTTTCAGTTCGTAAATCAGCATTTTTCTTGATTGTTTCCGTCTTTACCTTTACCACAGAATTAATTGTTGATACATCATTTATTTTTTTAATTTTATCTACATGATTTGTTGATTCTTCAGGTTTATCCTTGACGAATGCTATCAAAGGCAGAGTTCTCTCTTCCTTAAATTTACTCTTAAGTTCTAACTTGGGTTTTTTACTTGAAATTGGTTCTGTATCGCTGTCTGAATCTTCTATCAATGATATGATGTTTTCTTCTAATTTTTTTGGTGTAATATGTTTCTTATCAGTGATTTTACTATTTCCAATTACCAAATTATTTGATTTTCTAATGTTTGGTGTTGCAGATATATTAATTTTTGTTGTTTGAATATCATTATTGCTTTTTAAAGACAATAATGGAACTCTTGCATTAACTGAACAGCTAACATTCTGGTGGTTTGTTTCTATAGATGAAGTAACAAATAACCTATCATTAGATTCAATTGTCTTTTGTAAACTATTGTTGTATTTACTTTCATCATCACTATCCTCAATGATTTCAATGACATCAGATGTTCGATGTTTCCTTAAAGTAAGAGTACAATCACCTATCTTCTTTATAATTCCATTTTTTTGATAATCAGCATTTTCATTTTTCGAAGTACTTTCTACATGGACTATAATTGGCAATTCAAAGCTCTACAAAACACAAATCAAATTTTAACTTTAAAAACAACTCTTTTATGTGGATAAATTAGTTTACCTTATTAGAATTGCAACTTTCGTCATCTGAGGAATCTGTGATAGTAAAAACATCCATAATCAGAAGCTGGCAATAAAACTAACTCTATTGTAAGCACTAAATGATAAAATATTGTAAATTAAATTATACGGGTTTCACTAAAATATTCTTCAACATCTTAAAAGAATTAAATAAA
The DNA here is from genome assembly GCF_003426905.1 of Ctenocephalides felis. Taxonomy (NCBI): domain Eukaryota; kingdom Metazoa; phylum Arthropoda; class Insecta; order Siphonaptera; family Pulicidae; genus Ctenocephalides; species Ctenocephalides felis. Next base: position 12,943 of record NW_020539375.1, read on the forward strand.
AACTCAGTTTAAAAGCATTATAGTACTAGATGGAAAACTGGAGCGCTTTTCGATTATTTCAAGATTAATTTACCGCTCCTGCTACAGAGGCGCGACGAGCGTAGCATGAAAATTTACCCCTAGGTTCAATTCTAGATAAATCCAAATTCATAATGCCGCGTCTCCACTGTACGAATTCGTGCGGCGAATGGTGCGTCACGAACAAATGTGCGCAGCGGAGTGATACTGTGCGAACGCACGAATTTCCTTCAAATTTGTCCACTGCGCATGTCCATAGCGCACTTTTTTCTTTTTTTTTTTGTTTGAAAATGGGAGGGGGTTCATTTTTAGAATCACGTACCCTGCCGAACATGGTCGAAGCGACACGAAAATTTCAATAGCTTGCGTTCGCGGCGCTCGTTCCCGCCGCGAGCAACCCGACGCATCGGGCTGCCGAGAATACCCGAACCGACACTAATGAATTAGCGTCAAAGCGCGGATCAAAAATGTAAATAAGTAAGCAGTAATTAAAATTGATGTACTGATTATAATTTTATCTAACTATTAGTATAGAAAATACATCGTTAATTAAGTTATAGATTTGTTAAAATATATGTATATCCAACTAAAATATATTTTGGTGCACCTTATTTATCATATTTCAGAGTTAATTTTATATCATCATGATATTATCATGATATTATATTATATATATATATATATATATATATATATTAATTGTTTAATATGAACAAAACAGCACTCAGATTTGTTTAACACAACTTTATTTTATGATTACAGACGTTTCGAGACCATGGTGTGTCTCATCTTCAGTGTAATTTCAAAAACAGTTACTTATATACTACACATTCTTTAATAATTTATTTAAATTTCATTTAATTTTTGGTATACAAAAAACACCAACTATTCCTTGCAAAGCTTGACACAGTACTAAAGAAACATATAACACTTACAGAAATATTCTAAACAAATTTGAAGTACTTATCTAGATGGAGACAGAATGGGTATCATTATAATGTAAACAAAAGGAGTGCTGTCGCATACAAAAATCGATAAAAATGAAAAAACAAATTAATTTATTGAAAACGAATAAGATAAATGAAAAAAATTATAAATTATTAATGATGTTTATATAAGTGTCATGTAAAATATTTGTGTCGGTTCTTAGATTTATGCTATTGTTAGTCCGAACTATTAACATTGATTCTGCCATGCTCCGTTTAAATAAGTCTTTCTCATGGAATAAAATTTGGGGATTGTCAAAATCAAACTTATGGTTGTTGATATTAGCATGATCCACAAGTGTACTTTTAAATGTTTTGTTATCTATTTTTTCACATTGTAATTCATGTTGCCTGAGTCTCTTTTCTAAGTTCTGGCAGGTCTGGCCAATATAAGAGCAATTACAATCCAAACAATTTACTTTATAAACTATATCTTTCTTTTTTGTTAATGGAGTTTCATCTTTAATTTTGGAATATAAAAATTTTAATTGTTTTAATGGAGAAAAAGTAATACGAATATTGTGTTTTTTGAAAAGTCTTTTTGATAATTGGTTAAAATTATTGTCAAGATATGGAAAATTAATGAAAAAAGTTTTTTCAGGAACACTTGTTTTGCCAGGCTCTTCCGGTTTCTTATCAAAAGGTTCAAGTAATTTTGCGACTCTATTTTTAATAATTGGACAAATTAACTTATATGGAAAATTATTGCCAAGTAGGATCGTTTTAACTAATTTTATGTTTGCATCATAAAACAGAGGATCAGATAATAAAATAGCGTGATCTACAAGATTTAGAATGGTAGAAATTTTTATATTGAGAGGAACATGCGAATTAAAATTAATGTATCTCCCGGACCAACTATCTTTTCTGTACCAGTCTGTATAACATACACCGCCTCTATTAATGAGTTTTACGTCAAGAAAATGTAACGTCGAATCATTTTCAAGTTCCTGAGTGAATTGTAAAAAAGAATTGTACTCATTGAATTTGTTGAAAACATTATCTATATCTTTTTTATTAAGTAATATTAATGTGTCATCGACATATCTGAAATAGACCATAGGTTTGGAAGGTAAAGAATTTAAGACATGATTTTCCAAATCTTGTAATACTAAATCCGCCAAAACAGGACTTAATGGGCTGCCCATTGGACAACCTCTCTTCATCGTATAATATTTTTTATTAAAAGTGAAATATGATGCTTTTAAAAGTAATTCTATTCCTGAAATAAAAATTTCCATCGGTAAACAAGTGAATTCAACTATTTGTATCCATCTTTTCTTTATAGCTGTAATAATTAGATCATGCGGAAGATTATTAAATAAATTAATGACGTCAAGACTCATAAAGGAACAATCAGGAGGAATTACTTTATGTTTTATATGTTCTATTAACTGGAAAGAGTTATTTAAACGGTATGGAGAATCTATGGTGACATTCTTTAAAATATCTGAAAAATATTTTGCTAAAAAATAGTATGGCGAATCAATGTAGGAAACAATTGGTCTAAATGGGCAATTAGGTTTATGGATCTTTGGAAGGCAATAGAATTTTGGGGTTAAAGGATGTTGTACTTTTAACTTTAATGATATGGTATTATTAATATGTCCCTTTTTCTCTAATAAATTTATAAATTTAAAAACCTGTCTATGGTGATAGTTGTTCGGATCCGATGCCAATTCTTCATATAGAGATTCATCACTGAGAATTTTCTTTGCTTCTTTATCATATTCCTCTTTTAACAAAACCACTGAAATGTTTCCTTTATCTGCCTTACACACTAATAATTGTTTGTTATCTTGAAGAAATTTTTTTGTAGCTATGATGTCCCGGTAGATGTAAGATGTATCATTCTTGCACTGTACTTTGTTTTTGTGAGTTTTTTGAAATGTTGTAAATTGTTTCATTAACATAAATCTTATCCGTTCGATTTCTTTTCCTTCTGGATCTTTGATTAATTTAAGGCCGGCTTCTAGGCTGCTAATAACTTTAATTGAATCATTGAATGTTAAATTTTTTTGTTGGATTGAAAACTTTGGACCTAGAGCCAATATATATTGAAGTAAAACTTCTTTAGGCGCGATATGGGTGTAAAAATTTCTTTAGGCTACACGGGTGTAAATCCGTACAAATGCAATGAATCGGTCGAGGTATTGAGTCCTACCTACTTGTCAACTTGGTCTTGTCTTTATAATAATGTCTAAATTATGTCTTTATAATAGTGTCTAAGTCTTTAGTTTGACCAAAAAAATGAGTAAATTAATTTATTATTTACTTATTCTATTGATAAAATACTATTTATCATTATTATATTGTTTTTATTAAGAACTATTCCGAGATTATGACATAAGCTTTGAGGCACTTAACCTTAAAATTATTTACTGCATTTCTTTATTTAATTAATCATTATACTTAACTATGTTTTAGGTACGTTGAAGTAAATTTAATAATTTCAATAAACATTCAGCGTTCACATTATTACTGTATCTTGTTTATTATTATTTATAACAATTATTTAATATCTTTTTTCTTTAACAAACATGTAAAACCCATGAAAACCACACACTGATACCCCCAATTAGTTCATATTTATTACGGCGCTGCATGGGCGCTGCAGTCACGCTCGGAGCGAATTGATACCGGGTGTTTGCCGTATGAAATATTTTTAGTTCTGAATAAATTTTACATAATAACAACTAATATTGATGTAAGTGATGGCTTAGCTAATGGTTGTGTAGGAAAATTAGTGTACATAGAACGTGGCGATAATGATGAACTTCTACGTTTATGGTTTGAATTTCCTGGAGATAGGTAACAAAATTAGGAAGAAAGCTGCACATCATATTCAAACTCTTAATATCAGTAGGACAGCTGTGCCGATTCTCAGGAGATCTTATTATTATTGATGTTATGTGATTATTAATAGATGATTTTTAAAATTCAAATATGATCTTTTTTCTATTTTTATCTTAATTGCCTACTCATACAATATTAAAAGTTTTACTTCAATCGCGTGTGATCCTTACGCGCACTCTTTTTTTATATTATCTGGTATATGAGTATCCGTTTTGTTTATAACCCATTTGTTCCAATCTAAACCTGTATTGATAATCGGATGTGCTTTGTCTCTTAGCTCTATTAGTTTCTTAAGTTTGTTGCATTGTTTGTTCTTTATCTGATCAAAAAGTTTTTGGTATTTCTTTTGTTCTAGAAAAATAAATTTATCGAATTCTAATTCTTCTAATGAGTCCTGTGTCACACGTTTGGATATTATTAAATTATTATTTAATCGATTGATTTCTTTTGCACTGTCTGCAATTTCATATTTCAAAATTTTATTCTGAAGGATCAATAGACTGTTATTTAGTTTTTGTATGTTGTTGTAATTTTTATTTTTGAATGTTAAATTGTTGGTGATAAAATTAGGTAAAACATTTTCGTGCTTGCATTTAATTAAGAAATTCCTTTTGTTAGTGGTCTTCGCTAATGCATTGAAAGTTGATGTTATTTGTCTGCAATGGTATACGGCTTCTGAACCATATTTATTGTAAACTGTGTTGAAAAACGATTGATCCATTTTTAGTTCTGGAGTATATAATATAGAATTTTATGATATGAGTGGAACGAATATTAATTGTTTAATATGAACAAAACAGCACTCAGATTTGTTTAACACAACTTTATTTTATGATTACAGACGTTTCGAGACCATGGTGTGTCTCATCTTCAGTGTAATTTCAAAAACAGTTACTTATATACTACACATTCTTTAATAATTTATTTAAATTTCATTTAATTTTTGGTATACAAAAAACACTGCTCTTATATTGGCCAGACCTGCCAGAACTTAGAAAAGAGACTCAGGCAACATGAATTACGATGTGAAAAAATAGATAACAAAACATTTAAAAGTACACTTGTGGATCATGCTAATATCAACAACCATAAGTTTGATTTTGACAATCCCCAAATTTTATTCCATGAGAAAGACTTATTTAAACGGAGCATGGCAGAATCAATGTTAATAGTTCGGACTAACAATAGCATAAATCTAAGAACCGACACAAATATTTTACATGACACTTATATAAACATCATTAATAATTTATAAATTTTTTCATTTATCTTATTCGTTTTCAATAAATTAATTTGTTTTTTCATTTTTATCGATTTTTGTATGCGATAGCACTCCTTTTGTTTACATTATAATGATACCCATCCTGTCTCCATCTAGTTAAGTACTTCAAATTTGTTTAGAATATTTCTGTAAGTGTTATATGTTTCTTTAGTACTGTGTCAAGCATTGCAAGGAATAGTTGGTGTTTTTTGTATACCAAAAATTAAATGAAATTTAAATAAATTATTAAAGAATGTGTAGTATATAAGTAACTGTTTTTGAAATTACACTGAAGATGAGACACACCCTGGTCTCGAAACGTCTGTAATCATAAAATAAAGTTGTGTTAAACAAATCTGAGTGCTGTTTTGTTCATATTAAACAATTAATATTCGTTCCACTCATATCATAAAATTCTATATATATATACATATATATACTCTTACTACTTATATGACGTATCATATATTTATAATTAAAATAAATTAAATGTTTCAAAAAAAAATGGTAATATTGTATTATTTGCAATTACGCTAAATATCATTTAAAATCTTATTCATATGCAGACTGAATTATTGTTCTAAGTCTTTTCTGACAAGTATTTATATTTAGAACAGAAGTAATAATTTTTATTCAAAACTGACAATTATTGTTGGTCAGCCTGCATTCTGTATCCGTATCCGTTATTTCTTTGAACTTTTACGTAAACGTTGATCAGTGCTACGGTATAAATTCAATTGTACAGTGAAGGCATTGACATATTTCATCTTATCCTCAATTTTGAAAATGGATATGCGTAGAGAAGATGTTATACTTCTTTACACTTCTTATAATTGAACTGTATCAAGAAAAAAATATTATGGAATCCTAAAAATTTCAAATGTATCAAATTGCTCGCAGTGTGCGTCGCGCACAAGAGCCAACGCATGCGTGCGTCGCGAACAGAATTCGCCGCACGGATTCGTGCAGTGGAGACGCAGCATTACGATTTTGTGCTTAGTTTAATTATCGTAATTTAAAAATTATTTCTACTTATTTGGTCTTTGATTGATTAAATAGACTAGTTGGTTTGGTATTTAGCCTTGAGGCAAATTACATGAACTTCCCGATATGTGTAAATAATCGACTTGATCAAAAAAATGTGTAAATAATATACTTCATCAATCCTACTTTAAAAAAAACGATAATAATTTTAGCAAAGTTTGACGAATTTTTAAAATTAAACTACTTGTTGTAAGGCCGTAATATTACAGTAAGTTCTATAACACCATGATGTATATCGCCAAAAAAGTTCCATGAAAAACGGCTTAAATTTTTTTTTTCAAGAGTTAATTACAAGAAAACGGCTCGGTAGATTTTCACCTAAATTAATCAGCATCATTCCCAAATGATATCTTTCGAACAGTTTTTGATTTTTCAAAATCGGTTCGGTAGGATGAGCTTAAATGTGGACGAAAATTTAACACTTTTTTTCAACATTTAATTACAAGAAAACGGCTCGGTAGATTTTCACCTAAAACTAATCAGTATCATTCTCAACTAATATCTTTCGAACAGTTTTTGATTTTTTAAAATCGGTTCGGTAGGATGAGCTTAAATGTGGACGAAAATTTAACACTTTTTTTCAACAGTTAATTACAAGAAAACGGCCGGTAGATTTTCATCTAAAATTAATCAGTATCAGTTACCGTTTTCGGCACTTTTTGCCCCGTATCTTCGGAACGGCTAGACCTGCCTTCGCCAAAAACTAATCAGCACGTCTCCTTATCAATACGAATCGAATGTTTTTTGAATTATTCAAATCGGTTGATCCGTGTTCCCGAAATCGTCGACGAAAATTTGTATCCTCACATACATACACACACGCACATACATACATACATACATACATACACACACACACACACATACATCCATTTTTTCTAAGGTATGCCAAAATGTTCAGAAACCTTTGAAACGTAAAGATATATAAAAATTTTCATTTTCGATTTTTTTGCGATTACTATAACTTGCCCTACGGGAAGTTAAAAACATTTCACTTGTATTGACAAGATGAAGAATCGATAAATTTTCATGAAGGTAGGTCTAGCGGTTTCGGATGGGAGATCTAATGAAAAAAGTAAAAAAAAATGCCATTCGCGGTTAAAATGATCATTAGACATATGCACATCAAATTGTCAGATATTTTATAGAGATTTTAACAATAAGTATGAATTTCTTTTACATTTCTGGGGTTCCGTACCAATGCTTATGCGTTAGACGGCGGCCGCGGCACCTGCAAGCTTTGACATTTCGTCTCTATGCAGTTCAAGCAGTGCGATTGCTTTGAAATAAAGTTCAGAATTTTCAAAATATGTCAAAATGAAGAAACATTTAATTTTTCTAAAAAAAATTTTTCTTTTCAAAAAAAAATTTTTTTTCTCAAAAAAAAATTTTTTTTTTCAAATAAAAAAATTTTTTTTTAAAAAAAGTATTTTTTGTCAAATTTATAGTTTCTCAAAAATCTATTTTTTTTCGAAGTAAAATTTTTTCAAACATGTAATCGTTTTTGAAAAAATAATAATTTTTTGGCACGGGAAGTTCCAGCAATTTGCCTTAAGGCACGATGCCCTACTTGCCTTAAGACAGAATTCCACTTACAGCTAGTTACTCCTTAAATAAAAGCAATAAATATTTTTTTTTTTCCTTTAAATGATGATCATTTCCTGATATGGAAATGACCAATCAAAGAGAAAGGGTACTTGTAGTATCAACTTCCCCTTCAAAGCTCTTAAGTTGTGAGGCGTGTCTTATAACTTCTTTGTTGTTTTTGTATCTTATCCGGTATCTGTCTTTCTCCATGACTTCTACTACAGTTCCTTCATCAGAATATTTCGGCTCCATCTTGCTGCTCTTCAGCTCATTTTTTACTAATACTTTTTTCGCTCGCGCTCAAGTTCTCCTGCTTTCTTGAATACTTTTTAAATTCTTTCGCATATCTTTCCGAGTTTTTCTTAACTAAATCGTAATTCTCCGGCTTCATCGCTTGATTTGGGCTTAATCCTATTGCCCTATGTTTAATGCTGTTGTAGTTGTTTATAACATCCTTCAGCTTTATTTTTATCATTTCACTACATAGTTCTCTTTAGTGCTTCTCTGATAGTTCTATTGATTCTTTCTACCCTGGCATTGCTAGGATGATAATAAGGAATACTAAACTTGTGCTCTATGTTGTTTTCCTTTAATTACATTTCTAAATCGTTAGACATGAATCTTTACTTTACCGTTGTCGGTCTGCAAATTTTAAATTTCAAATCCTTATATACCTCTTTTATAAGTTTAGTATTTATAAAGTATAATCACTATGATTCTTTCATTTTTGGAAATCTCAAGCATATCTGCAGCCACCTCTCTCCGGGAAACGACGAAGTTTGTATAAAATATCCACTTTTTTTTTTAGATTTTTTGTCATTTTTCTTGCACACTAAACGGTTCTTCAAAATTTACCTGAAGTGTATTTCTTGATGTTGATATTATACTTCTTTAATTAATAATATATCGAATTTTTTTCCGATGAACATATATCAGTTGTGTTGAACAATTAATTAAATTCGACATTACACGTGTATTCCATTAGTTTTATTGTTATAAACGTTTTATTGTTAATTTCATATGTATAAATAATAGAAATTAATACAATCGATAACAATTATACAAGATAAAACAAAAGAAAAGGACTGTACTGACGAGCAATACTAGAACAAGACAAAAAGTCTTACAAAAAGG
>NW_020539376.1:0-43342 GCF_003426905.1 Ctenocephalides felis
TGTATTATTGGCAGTAAAAACTTAATACATAATGAATACACAAGAATTAGAATATTAATACATAATATGACAAATTTATTAGAAGAATAAACATATATACAGTTTATCTATCATGAATCATTCTGTTCATTTGGTGGCTTCGCTTTGCTCGCCGCATTCCTCTGGCGAGCATATCTCAACCAATTTGATATCATTTTCTTAAATGTACTATCCGTGAATTCAGGTAACAACTCTCAGAACACCTATATAATAATAACAATAATATTAGAAATTAATCAAATTCAAACTAGTATATCAATATGAATGCTCACTTCCTAATAATGTAATTAAACGTTTTTCATGCAATGGAATATTTCCCTTATGCCCATATCAGGAATATCTCACAGCTAAATTATTTCTCATTAGTCTTCTAAGGACATCAAGCAAATGAACTTCGTCCGTCTTCCCACCAATCCTTGCGATAAATGTTTTCTAAAACAATCATGAATAAAAACATGAGTACATACATACATATTCACACACAGAAATCATTAATAAATTTGCAGTAGAACTTACATATTCTGAACACAATTCTTCACTATCTTTTAATCTCGTCTTCAATGAATGTAAGTCCTCTACACCAGAGAGAGGAAGAATTGGATCAAAAGTGGTTGTTTTTGATAAGTCAACCAAATCAGATTGTCTTGGTCTGCCCCAATCCTTATTATTTTATTCATACTAACCATTTTGCAGTCAATACCTGGCAAGGCAACTCTAAGGAGAGCTGTAACAGAAATGGATATTAGGAAAACATCATAAACAATGAGTCACATTTTACTCACATTCAATAATCAAGAAACGCTCTTTGAGCATCTGTACTTCTTTAAAAAAAAGGCAATTGCAAGCAGCTTCCTGTCCTCTGCTTGGAACAGCTTCCACTCCATGCATTGGAGCTTCAGCCACTCCATGCGATTGAGCTTTTCAGCCACACATCCGCCCGTAGTAGCTGAATTAAGAACAAATTTGTTTAAAAATATATAATATTTTATATGATCACGATTTTTTTTATAAACTGACCTCTTACGTTGAGGCCGGAATTGGACCTCAATAGCTTCCAGTCAACGAAGTCAGGCAGCCCTGCTACAGCTGCATCTTTACATTATAATAATATAAAAATATTATATAAAATATATTTTGAAAATGTAGTAATTTATTACCTTCACCATCAGAGGTGTCGCTTTCTGATTCAGATATGACTGCAGCCTTTCTTTTCCTATGCCCCTTGCCTAATTCCTTTTGCGAGGCATATTCCGAATCATCGGCGTGCTTCCTTGCTGACATATATGTGTCTAGAACAAATATCGAAGTTAATAAAGCTTCCTACACTTCGATACTTCATATTTAAAAGTTATTTCTCACCATATAACCCGACAAAAGTTATTTTTCTTCTAATCCACTCCGACTTGTTCACTGGCGTTTGCTTCGCAGCTAAAGACGAAATGCGATATTTCATACGGACAGGGGGCCACCACACTTCAGTTATATTTTCAGAATCATTATTTTCCACTATCAACCATTTGGAAGGAACCTCCATTGTGTACTTAGACGTCCGAACAACAGCAAAACTTTTCATTATGCTGTAAATAAATTAGCAAAGCCCAATATATAAATTGTATGTATACTGAACTGTAATTGTGTGGTTGTTTGGATCACTCCTGTGATTATGGGAGGTTATTTGGTTGCTGTAGCAGAGCGGATGATAATATAGAAACACTTGTTCTTGGTTGATCTTGATATTTTTATTGTTTACTATTTTTACAATTAAATAATTTGTTCGATAACCTTTTGGTTATCGATGATCAGAGACTACATTTTTTAAGTATCTAAACAGTAAGCCTGACTTGACACCTGACTTCTGATTTCTGACTGCTAACTAAATCTTAACTACTTCTTATATACTAAATAATTGTAAACAAAATGTGATTCCAAAATCTAACAGCAAGGCCGGAAGAACTTCGGATAACCTTCAAATAGCACGTAGTGCTCTAACAAAACAATAAATAACAAATTATATTTGTGATTACAGAATAATACTTACGGGGCCATTTTATCTTCTTCTTGTTCTGCACTGCTTCAATGATAGCCAGAAAATGAACAAAAAATTATTCTTATTTACTAGACGCACCATTATTAACCTAAAAAGCACGCTTTGCTTTTCTTAGAAGTCTTGCCACCATAGGCATAAGAAATACAAGATTTGTAAAATCCACTGTTACCATCTTACAACAAGCATGACTTTGTAAACTTCACTTCATACAGATTTTCATTTTAATAACATGATATTAAATACAATTTAGCAAATACAATTAGAGATATACATAACTGAAAATATATTATCAAAATTATAATTTTATTATTATATTTTATATTAAATATATAGTTTTTGTGTATTCTATTCTAACCATATTCTAACATCCCATCATGTAGTTTAAGCAGCAATTCATAAGCACACTTTTGGCAATACTTTTTTAATATTTATTTAATATGCCTTTGGCAATACCGCCATGAATAAATGAAATAGATTTTTGCAAATGTTTTTTTTTCGCGATATTGGCTCTTGCTTGAAAGGTTAATACTTAAGTATAGTTTAATTTCGTTTATCTATTAAAATGGCGCCTACGAAGAAATCACGCGAAGGACGTAAGCGTTTCTTGGATTTAACTCCTAGTAGGCGGTATCAGATAGAAAGAGAGGTTAAGAAGAAATTTTTCCAAAATGTTTAAATAAAGTGCAGAAAAGCTTAGCAAAAAAGACGTTACTATGTAGCACTAGTAGCGTCTAGGGAAAGTTCAGTATTTTATGAACGAACGAAGTTTCGTTTTCAACTAGTTGTAATATCATATACATATATATTTGTGTGTTTTTTATACATATGTGTGTATTACGATTGAAAACTGAACATTTTTACATTATACATTATACATATACATATATATATATATATATATATATATATACATATATATATTGTATAAATATTTAGTACGATCTCTCATACCAGACATTTCAGTCTGCCTGAGATGTATAAAATTTATATTTTTATTCAAATAAATAAAAAAAAATCATACGAAGACAGTTGATCGGCATGTCACGATTGCAATTTTAAACGAATGTCGCCACAATGATAGTTTATTATCATAAGGTGATATCAATCTCGTGATATATTTTTAACATCTACACCACATTGGTTTATTGTCACAGCGGGGATTTTGGCAGGGATTTTTATAGAATGTTGTTGCAACATCACGGTTATTATTTATCCGTAGTATGCCTTGACAATATGTATTACATTTGTAATACGTGGTATTACTGTCTTCTATTATTCATTTTACTAATATATTCCTGATTCATAAAACCATTTCTAATATTTTCGATTTGTTTATATTTCTCAAACTTCTGAAGTTTAGAAATTTGGGAGTAATCTTTTGTTAGTCCTCAGTTTTTATGAGTAAGAACATCATGCGTGTATCTTAGCCATTTATTTAAATGTTGTGTTGAAGAATTCTATACCTATTATTATAAAGTCAGTAATATTTTTGGCGTTCATAAATTTTGGTAAAAACTTTTGAATAATGCTAATTATTTCACTTAAGTCGAATTTTGTAAGTAAATTCTGAATTTGTTTCATGGTATTAAAAATGTCGTTTTTTGTGGACGATGAGTTTTCTTGTTGTTCTTCAATAGTATTGTTTTTATTCGTCGTCTCTTTTAATAGTTCGTTATAAGATTTGGTTTGTTTCGGCGGAGGACGTGCGTCAGCCATTTTGTTTTGATTAGCAAGTTTGTTTCGTATCTTGTTTCTGAATTCAATTAGAAAGGGGCATTTTCTGTAGTTTGCGGGGTGCAGATTCTCGCAGTTTACACATTGTGGTTTTTCTTCTTTTGGCTTGCTGCATTTTTCTGGTTCGTGGTCTTTTTTACATTTAACACATTTTATTTTAGGTTGCATCAACTAATCGGGTTCCGTATCCATGTCTGTGCTTGATAGTGGTTCAAATCTGTTTGAAAGTTTCACTCCGGTTATGTCGTCGATGTTAGAATTTAGCATTTGCCGAAGTTCTTCAATAGTGTAAATTCTCTCATCGAATTGGTACTTTTTAGTGCACCCCATTTTGTGATAATATACTAAAATCCTGTGGTTGAGTATTTCAGTTGATCATCGCAAAATCACACTTATTCACTTCACTTTTCACTTTTATTTCACTTTCACTCTGATCACACAAATTAGTTTTATTTATTAAACATATGGCTGGGCTGGAGGCACTGTCTTCTGCTAATGCGGGAAACCATATATGGAATTAACCATGCATAAGTTACATGAGATTTAATTTATTTAAACTATGGCTGCGCTGAAGGAACTGTCATCCGTCAAAGACGAGAAACCACATATTTTTATTATTTTATATATTGATGTTCACTCATCAACGTCTATCGATCGAATCAAAATATTTGTTGCTATTTGTTATAAAATACTTATTACTGTTTTGTTTAGTTCAAAATATTTGTTGCTTTTTGTATAATATATAATATTATTATAATACTTATAAGTATTTTATTACAAACAAATCGCTACAAATATTTTGAACTAAATAAAACAGTAACAAGTATTTTATAACAAATAGCAACAAATATTTTGTACTAAACAGAACAGTAACAAATATTTTGTACTAAACACAACAGTGACTTATTTTATAATAAATATAGCAACAAATATTTCAAGCAACAAAATTTATTTCACAAAAATAAAATAAAAATATAAAATAAAAAAGTTATAAATTATATTTCAAGTATGTTTTTATCTTGATTTAAATTCATTGAGTTTAGTTTTTTCAGAGCTCTCTCGTGCCTCTGCCTGGCGAACCGCAGCCACTCACTGGTTATTTTATCAAATTCACTTTCCGCCAAGCAGTATTTGGTCACAAATACACCTTTAAACAATTAAATCATAAATACACTACATTTCAATATACATACAATATATAAGCTGTTATAATGCATTTATTACCTTTGATTATGTCGATCATTTTGATGTTGTACATGGGCAAGTTTTGCTTGCGACTTAGCCATGAATATTTCATGGCTAGGTTATCCGTAAACATTTTGCTCAATGTGTTCCCAATATGATCTTTGGGATCACGCCCACCAATTCTGATAACAAACTCGGTCTGCAAATTAAAAACATGCTTTGATTAAATGTAATTGCATTTTATTAAATAATTTCATATATTTTGTACCAGATCAATTTCAAACTCTTCTGATTTTTCTCCACCTAGGTTTTCTTCCAAGGCTTTGACATCTTCGACAGTCCTCAAAGGAAAATTTTTATCAAATATATTTGTTTTCTTTTTGAGGGAAGATGCCTGTGTCGAAGCCTTGCCTAGGTCTCTGATTTATAATGATCATCCTTTTTAAGTTATGATCAACAGAGGCTAAAAAGAAATAAAAATTAGAATATGTATATTGTATTGAAAATTATGATAACTTATCTGGAAGAGTGTAAAAGGCATCCACCATAAAATACATTATTTCTGTAATAAAATTGTTATAATTACAATCAACATATTTAATTTACTAACATGAGAACAAACTTAAGTACTAAATTACTTTTGTAGCACCAACACGCTTCTGAACATGTTCTGCTCCCACAAAAACTTCAAACAAGCTATGATAAAAATAATTACTATTAAATTTGACAAATATTTATACTTAATAAAATCTAAAGTCATTATCATTACTTTTAATTGGCCCAATCTCTCCAGTTATTATTCTGGTGTCTACTCCACCTCTCAAAGAAAGTACCAGAAGAGAGCTTCTTTCTGTAATAAAATTATTATTACAATCAACATTTAATATACTAACATGAGTATCTAAGCTTAAGTATTAAATTACGTTTGGCAGAACTAACATCTTCCTCAGCTATTTCTATATTTAGAAACGGCTCCTTCTTCCTATTGCTTAGAGGAGCTATAATAAAAAACAATTACCATCAAATTTAAAAATTATTTATAGTTAAAAAAGGCTAAAATCATTATTATTGCTTTTCATTTTGTCATTGGCTCTATCTCTTCATTTTGTTCTCGCAGTCTCTTTTCTGCTCTTCCTTTCGGTGCTGCAATAAAAGCAATAAAAATTTAATTTGCAAGATGGACAAAGTAAATAAGTATAATGTAATACAATCATTACTTTTCATAGCCTCAATTCTTGCTTCGAGGGCAAGCACCGAGTCACTCGTCTTCTTTCTGAGACCCCCCCCAAGCAGCTTTCATCCAAGTGGAGTAATCTGGCTCTTATAATTAATCCTGTTTAATTTTGTGAATAGAATCGCAAACTCATCAAAAGCTAAGAATTCCTCATACTTTTTCAATGACATTCTATTGTTCAAAAAGGTGGTTCATCGAGCTCTATTCTAATCGTCATTTTTATTTGTTTGATTTACTATATATTTACACCATAATTCTAATTTATTCTCAAGCTTTTTGTAGAATTGGTCCATCTTCTCATCTATATATTTTTCTATTTTATCTACAAACAAATGAATTTAATGCGATATGAAGAGAATTGTTAGGCAATATTTCTTATTTACCTGTTTCCTCATTTCGATGAAACCGTCCGATCGACTTTTAATATT
The DNA here is from genome assembly GCF_003426905.1 of Ctenocephalides felis. NCBI lineage: Eukaryota > Metazoa > Arthropoda > Insecta > Siphonaptera > Pulicidae > Ctenocephalides > Ctenocephalides felis. Next base: position 6,668 of record NW_020539376.1, read on the forward strand.
CGTAATAGTATTTATCTCTGTAATTTAGATGGAATCATATAGTTACAAAATTATTATATAATAATACTCGATTATAGTTACCTCTTTTGTTCATTGTTGGTATGTTTTGAAAAGCTTTTTAAATATTGCTCTCATCAAATATTTCAACTATATTGTTGGAAACACTTATTTCATCTTCGGTCCACTCTACTTTCAAAGTCGAACAATATTTACGTACTCGGTGGCGTCCTTGTTTTAAATTATCTTTTGAAAATATATTTAAAATTACTGTACATCGAAGTCATATTAAAAACCAATATTTAAAAAAATAGGTAACTATTTACTTGCATAACCCACCATGATAACTGGATAGTGTTTCCAATTTTTGGATGGACTTTTTAAATTCTCGAGCCCATTTACGCGTTTTCTTGTATTCGAATGGCTTAGGAAAATATGTAAAATCTTGACCTTCTTCGTGGAATAACCACGAGGAAAGAATTTCTAAATCATATGTAACTAAATATACTACTGATTCATATAAACAAAAATTAATCATTAACAAATTATTATATTGTTAGTTATATTGTTCAATGTAAGAAAGCTATGGCTTTGTTGTGGTTTGTATCTGCACTTCTTCTCCTGAAAATTGTGTTCAACATATATTCCTATATCCGATGCATGTGTTCGAAATGTGAAATAAGGTTTTTCAGGCGTCATTTTGTTTATGCATACAATGAGATCATTCATACCCAGTAAACAAAATTACATCTAAACAATATGGATACAACATCGCGCCTGTGATGTGAGATATCGCCACGCCGAAGTCGTTTTTGTTGCATAGAACGTTAAACGAGCGCCAAGTGATGTTACATTTGCGATTTTTGTCGCGACATTTGCGATTTTTGTCGCGACATTTGCGATTTTTGTAACACGTTTAATCGCATATTGAACTGATGTTGCTAAAACATGAAAACAACGTAATTGTGTACATTAATCCAATATTCTTTTCTGGAGCCGTGCATGTATAAATTAATTCTTTAGAATATTTAATTGGCTAATAGTCCATTTATTCAGAAAATAAATATTTATGTAATATCGTTATAAATTTAATTTTATTTTATTTAATTCTGTTTTGTTTACAAAGTTTCCATATCAATTTATGAATTTAGTTATAAATTTACAAAGAACTTAATTATTAATAGTGATATTTAAGATTTACATCGAGTAATATTGAACAATTTAGTACATGGAGTAATATCGAATATGATAAATTTATGAAACATGTGACGAATAATGATCAAAACATACACCTGATAATGTTACACCTGAAAAATGATAAAATCTGTAATGCAAGAATATAACGAGTAGATTAATAATTTTGTATATATATATATATATATATTTAAATGTTTTATACATCTAATAAAATATTTTTTCTTCGCGGTAGTAAAGACCTCTCATATCTTTGGCGGGCATATCTTAACCAAGTAGATACATAATGTTTCAAAACTTCCTATGATACTTTGGGGTAGATCTCAAATAGAACATTTGTTTCAAATATAAGTTATTATAATGATCATGATGATATATATAGAGAAAGGTAATTACTTACCTCTAAGTAATACAATTATTCTTGTTTCATGAAGTGGCATATTATTTTTATAGCCAAACCATGAACACTTCATGCCAACTTCATTGGTAAAAGTTTTCCTACAAAAACTAATTATGCGTTTAGCAGGGTCTCCCCCTGGTCTCAATATAAGGGTATTTCTGAAATAATCATTAACATTAAATTAATATAAGCAATAATATGGACATAAGAAGTAGGCATTTATAGTAAGTATAACACTTACAAATTCTGTGCATAATTTAAAATCGGTTTTAAGCCGCTCCTCTAGCGACTTTAATTCTCCGATACTTTTGACTGGCAAAAAATTATTAAGTTCATTATCTTTTGTCGGATCAAAAGATATGATGTTCTTGTCTTGTTTCATGCTTTTTAAGACACAAGCTTAAAATTCAAGATAGTTTCATCAGGGTCATGCCCTTGTCTATCATCATCAACATTTGTATTATTATTTCTGTAATATCAGTTTATTAATAATATTTATATATATATATATATATATATATATAATATCAAATGTGCGATATTAAACTAACCACCATTTCTAGCTGGGAAATTTGTGTTCCCAACCGGCTCCACTGATGCTCCCTCTTCTCTATGGAGGTCTTTCTCCTCGCCTCCAGATCCAACAGCCATAGTGATATCTGCCTCCTGCCCTGTAAACCCCAAAGCCTCCTGCCCCGCAGACCCTAAAGGCTGCTCCTCCACATACATCAAATACTCCTCCTCAGCATACGCCAAATCCTCCTCCTCAGCATACGCCAAATCCTCCTCCTCGGCACACACTAAATCCTCTTGCCCCGTAGATCCTGAAGGATTCCTCCTTGCAGAATGCTGTTTGAAGCAGTAAATAATTAGAAATTTATATTTTGATTGCATTTGAAAATTTAATGTTTACTTTACCTGGCACACTGACTCCGGAATTTTGTTTAACAAATTTTAAATTGAAACCATCACTGGCACAATCATCTACAAATAGATAATAATTAATTTATTGAATTGACAATGTTAGTTAAATATCATTGTTAGTGTAATACCTTCATAATCGGAATCATTGATATCCGAAGAACAAGCAACCACCTTTCTTTTTCTCTGTTCTATACCCAATTTTTTCTCAATTTCTTCATTTGACGTATAATCCAGGTCCTTCGCATGTCTCCTCGCTGATTCATATGTATCTGAAACAAATATTTGTAACATTACCACTAAACACTTCGGAGCATATTCAAAACATTATCTTCTATCTTCTATATATATAAAAATAAGTCGTGTTTTCCTTCCTGACGAAATAACTCCAGAACGTACGAACCGATTTCGACAATTTTGCATTCGTTGAAAAGGTCTCGGGCTCCGCAAGGTTTATAGCTAAAAAAATTAGTGGTGCACGGCATCGTGCCCTAATGCAAATTGCTGGAACTTCACGCACCGTAATTAAAATTTGGGTAATAAAAATAATCAATAAATGTTTTAAATAATTTAAAATAGATTATTTTCTATATATATAAAAATAAGTCGTGTTTTCCTGACGAAATCACTCCAGAACGTGCGAACCGATTTCGACAATTTTGCATTCGTTGGAAAGGTCTCGGGCTCCGCAAGGTTTATAGCTAAGAAAATTAGTGGTGCATGGCATCGTGCCCTAATGCAAATTGCTGGAACTTCACGCACTGTAATTAAAAATTCGAGTAATGAAAATAATCAACAATCTTCTATATATATAAAAATAAGTCGTGTTTTCCTTCCTGACGAAATAACTCCAGAACGTACGAACCGATTTCGACAATTTTGCATTCGTTGAAAAGGTCTCGGGCTCCGCAAGGTTTATAGCTAAAAAAATTAGTGGTGCACGGCATCGTGCCCTAATGCAAATTGCTGGAACTTCACGCACCGTAATTAAAATTTGGGTAATAAAAATAATCAATAAATGTTTTAAATAATTTAAAATAGATTATTTTCTATATATATAAAAATAAGTCGTGTTTTCCTGACGAAATCACTCCAGAACGTGCGAACCGATTTCGACAATTTTGCATTCGTTGGAAAGGTCTCGGGCTCCGCAAGGTTTATAGCTAAGAAAATTAGTGGTGCATGGCATCGTGCCCTAATGCAAATTGCTGGAACTTCACGCACTGTAATTAAAAATTCGAGTAATGAAAATAATCAACAATTGTTTTAAATAATTTGAAATAGATAATCTACATATATATATAAAAATAAGTCGGGTTTTCCTTCCTGACGATATAACTCCAGAACGCACAAACCGATTTCGACAATTTTACATTCGTTGGAAAGGTCTCGGGCTTCGTAAGGTTTATAGCTAAGAAAATTAGTTGTGCATGGCATCGTGCCTTAATGCAAGCTGCTGGAACTTCACGCACCATAATTAAAAATTCGAGTAATGACATTAGTAAGAATTACCAGAGTTATGCTTGGTTAAGTCAACGAGCAATTCTTGCCGCAAAGAATAATGATGTACACGCATTGAATTTCACCATTCAATCAGAAATTGCTGGCGATTTGGTGACATACCAATGATTCCGACTGGTCTTCCGTTAGTTCGCCTCGCGTTTGCAATAACAAGTCGCAAGGCCAATCGCTTAGTGTTTGCGGGATAAATTTCAAATAGATTATTTAGAAAATCATTGTTTTTCACATGGGCAGTTATACGTTGCCTGTTCACGAGTTGGAAAACCATCCGCTTTGTTTGTGTTAACGTCAGACCAAAAAACAAAAAATGTGGTTTACCAAAGAGCACTTCAATGAAACGGATGATTTTCGGATTCACTTTCATTTACTTAGAGAAGTTCAACTAAAAAACACTTAATGTTTGTAATCGAAATAAATTCATTACTGTTGTATGATAAAATCACATTTTTTCAAATATAAAACAAACAAAAAATTTCTTCATCTTTCTCACGAATTCATCTGGTGGCGAAACGGAGTTCGTCGGGTTTGCTAGTATATATAAAAATAAGTCGGGTTTTCCTTCCTGACGAAATAACTCCAGAACGCACGAACCGATTTCGACAATTTTGCATTCATTGGAAAGGTCTTGGGCTCCGCAAGGTTTATAGCTAAGAAAATTAGTGGTGCTTGGCATCGTGCCCTAATGCAAATTGCTGGAACTTCACGCACCGCAATTAAAAATTCGAGTAATAAAAATAATCAATAATTGCAAATAGATTATCTTCTATATATATAAAAATAAGTCGGGTTTTCCTTCCTGACGAAATAACTCCAGAACGCACGAACCGATTTCGACAATTTTGCATTTGTTGGAAAGGTCTCGGGCTCCGCAAGGTTTATAGCTAAGAAAATTAGTTGTGCATGGCATCTAGCCCTAATGCAAATTGCTGGAACTTCGTGCACAGTAATTAAAAATTCGAGTAATAAAAATAATCAATAACTGTTTTAAATAATTTCAAATAGATTATCTTCTATATATATAAAAATAAGTCGGGTTTTCCTTCCTGACGAAATAACTCCAGAACGCACGAACCGATTTCGATAATTTTGCATTCATTGGAAAGGTCTTGGGCTCCGCAAGGTTTATAGCTAAGAAAATTAGTGGTGCATGGCATCGTGCCCTAATGCAAATTGCTGGAACTTCACGCACCGTAATAAAAAATTCGAGTATTAAAAATAATCAATAATTGTTTTAAATAATTGCAAATAGATTATCTTCTATATATATAAAAATAAGCCGGGTTTTCTTTCCTGATCAAATTTTTCCTTTTCAAATATAAAACAAACAAAGAATTTCTTCATCTTTCTCACGAAACCATCTGGTGGCGAAACGGAGTTTGTCGGGTTTGCTAGTCATTACCATAAAAACCATGGAATTTCACCGCTCTGTCTTTCCAATCCGGATGTACTGCAGCCCTTCGCTTCATGAGCAAGGAAACATTTTTTATCCGCCTAGGTGGCCACCACGCTTTCTTAATACAATCGGTATCATTACCCTCGATTATCGACCAATTAGTCGGTATCTCCGAAGGATGTTTACCCATGTACACCACGGCATATGGTTTCATAATGCTACAAAAAGCATTGCCCAGTGAACATGAAGTAGTTCAACATATCAATAAATAAATGATTTACTTACGGCGGAGCCATTTTCTTCGAGTTTGACGAATAACTTACAATATAGCAAATAACAACCCTTACACCTTCGTGACAACAAACACAAAATAAACTTCACAAAAAGCACATTTATTATTATTATACGACACTCCATGTTTAGCCCCACTTTTTGTTTACTAACAAGTCTTCAAAACTTAACGCCATCTAACTTTCCGGTATATATCGCAAACTTCACTTCATACATTTTATTATAATGTTATAAATTTATCCTTTGTTTTAATTTTGCAATAACACATAATAAAATATATTTTGAAATATATATATTTCATTTTCAAATAAACCAAAACTAGAATTAGCAACAATTTCTAGAAGAAAATCGAACTTCCGTTTACTTGCTTTCAAAAGTCCCGCCATCATACTGTGATTGTCAAATGCAAAAACACATTTACGGGAATACCAAATAATAAATATGGCGTTGATTAATTGAAAAGCAATTTTAACTCTTTCTTTTGGAATTAGATCTCAAGCCAAAAACATCAGTTTATTCGAGGCATTACGTTTAATTTTTTTTTAAAAGTGTTAAAATGGCGCCTATCCGGAAGAAACGCGAAGGAGGTAAGCATTTTCTTAACATAAGTGCAAGTAGGCAGCGTGCAATTTCTAATGAAGCCAAGAAGAACTTTCTACGTTATCTTAATAATGAAGTTGAGAATTCCATAGCTGAGAAGTCGAGTAGGTCCATTAGTAGTACTAATGGAAGTGATGAAGACCCCGCATACAAGAACCCTATACTTCGTGTGAAATATACAATTTTACATATAGAATTCTATACAGTAATGTAAAGAGCTTTCATCCTTTTTATTTAATACAATTTTCCAGCCACTCTCGCTGGTTGTAAAACTTTACATGGGCCGATATTCACTATTACATTTTAGACATTAAAACTTATATAAATGAATATTCTTTTATGTCAATGTGATATAACTTGGTGTTAGTTTATTTACAGAAAATAAACATTTTGTTTAAATTTTTTATGGAGTAATTCATATTATACAAAATATGTGATATTTTCTTCGTTAAAGATTTTTTCAAAATATTTATTAATTTATAAGAAAAACATATTATCCGAAACTTCATGTTTATACATTTCTCTAATCATAATTTTATTTATAAACATTCCGCATTGATACTTTTACAGGTCGGGCTTTATTTTACCATTTGTTGCTTGTATAAATTCACATTGATGATCGTTCGAAGTTGTCAGCATGCATACTGGTATTTTATCTGTTCATTTATTTTTTTTTATTTTGCTGCGATTTTCCAAGCTTATCGATTCACCATGTTTTTGTTTGTGTTTAGCCTAGCATGGCAAGTTTTTTCTGGTAATTTTTACTGTACCACACATAACTGTTGTATTATCCAATAGATGTTGACCTAAAGCGACACTAGTGTAAAAACTATCAATAAATAGTGTGCGCCCCTCAAATAACGAACCATTACGTAGTTTCATTACCACATCTTGAGAATGACATATTTTGATTACTGTTTACCGGCATAAATTTCGACATATTATGTGTAGCCTTCTAGTAAACATAATTTGTTCAATTTTATGCCAAACTTGTGTCGCTTGCCTGGTATATATTGACGGAAACCTAGACGCCCTCTTCACGGAACCATACTCTCATTGATGACCATTTTTGGTCCAAGTCTAACTGAACTTTTACAAGTATGCACAATTTCTACTACGATGTTACGTATTTTGTATAATCGGTATGGAGTGGCTCTGGTATTATTAGCAAAATGTAAATATTTATTTTCGAAAACTGCACTGCGTACATTTTTTTTTAATCTATAATGCCCGAATTTTGTTGCGAGTTACTAAGGAAAGATTCAATTTCTGAGGAGGTGACAAATCATGTGCCCGAAAATATAAGATAGAAACATAACCTGAAAGAGCTGCCTTGTAAAATATATTATTAAATTTAAATAATATTGTATATTGGTAAGGTTTGCATAGCATATACAACAAAAAGCATATCCCGTGTTATGTTGAAAAATCGTTGAAGAGTTAAATTTTTTGTATTAATTTATAAATCTTATGTTACTTACTAACATGTGCCATTATGTGAACATATATAATTTTATTTGTTCATGAGTTTCTTGTTGAGCAAAAATAAATTCATAAAATGTGTGCGTTGGTAAATCAGTTCGAGTACAGTTTGCCAAAAATTAGGTATTGTAATGGTAAAGTGTTGGTAGTTTTCTTGAATATAGATTTTTTTTGAAATCAGTATGTGTGGTCTTTGTATATAAATATAAATTTGTTAAAATGTGTATAGCAATTGTGCCGAAATTTTAATTGTTGTATGCTAACAAATTTGGCAATATTAACAGAAAATAAACAATAGATTATGGCGATAGTGAAGTTATAAATATAATGGAAAATTATTACGTTTTTTAAAAAAAGATAATGGACTATTGAATTAAAGAAAGAGCACTGTTATTGATTATACCACGGCAGTTATAAATTCAATTTATATATATATATATATATATATATATATATATATAATTCACCTAATGGATCAGCAATAACTAAAAGATGATGTTCAATACTAATAACGACTGATGATATAATAATAGCAAGTTGGGGTTCTTGCGAAATTGCGATTGCAACCACATAAAACAATTAAGAAGTGAAACATATTAAATAATTATTATATAATAGATTAAATAATTGATTATTTTAATATGAAAGAAGGTATCAATATGGTAGCAATCAAATGATGCATACGTCTGCATGTAATAACATGGGACTAAAACATGCCATGGAAGGAATTATCAGGATCAGGCAAATACATAATAAGAGGAGATGTATAATATACTGCATTTTCTGTACATTTTTGATAAAAAATACTTAACTATAATTTATATATCAAATAAGATCGCGCCAAAGGCAATCACGTGAAAGATGCTTGTTGGCGCATTTAATGCAACGTGGTATATGATTACAGTAATATTTTGTGTGGCCATATTGTTTGCATCTAGAGCATTGGGCAACCTCTTTTGTTGGTATTTTAGGCTCTATAACCACTTTAACTCTATTGAGATACTCAATATTAAATATGTCTTTGTTATTATCTTGTTGTTAAATTTCGAGTAAAAAGAGATGGAGAGGAGCTTTTGTGACCCGATGTTTAATGTTGAATAAGTTGACTACATTATGTTTATGTGTGGCGATTTCTTTAATTAATTCATCTATGTCGGTACTATGGTGAAGATTTCTGGTGGTTTATGAATAGGTGGAGTTGGGGGTGATATATTCGGTTTTGGATCCGTAGGTAGTGTATTCAATACGTCATAGTAATTATTTATTGGACTTAACCAGTACTGGTTAGAGGTTTTGTTATTAGACTTTGTAGAATTGTCTTTATGATGCTTTTGTCTTGACCGAACTGTGGTCCAGCCGTTATTTTCATTTGGTTTGCTAGAATGATTATATTCAGTAGAAGTTGAAGGAGTGATTGTGTCTGAAATATTTTTTATCACTTCAAGGTCTATATTTGAACCGCTTGGGTAATTCATTATCACATTTGGGTCTGGTAAAACATCCATCCCGTTGAGCACACGCAGAGCTTCAACGATAGGATTACTACCTGAGTCTCTGGTCCCTCCGATGGGAAACATGTTAGCAGATTTCTACCTGCACACATACACTGGTCACTTATTTTAAGTACACTAAACGCACACGCTCTGTCACAATAAACATATCGATCCTTTCCCTTCGACGGTCAGAAACGAACTCAACGAAAAAAACTGATAGTAATTTGTTAATAATTGATGAACAAGTTAGCATATGGAAGATGTTCTATGATGGGCACTTAAAAATGTAAGTATAAATATACTGTAAAAAGTTCGAATGAAAAAAATTCAAATTCTTGGAGTTGTTTTGCGTGCCGCGTTGTAAAATCGTGTTTCGAGAAAAACACCTTCAAAGTTTTGAAATATATTATAGGTAAGAAAAAATGAAAAATTTGTCAGTTTTATTTTTTTACTATTAATTTGATATCTCAGTAACATACTGATGCCATTCTATTTTATAATTTTTTTCTTATTTTCTTCCATTCATATTTTATATTAGAGCGTCCTACATTTGACGCATACGTCAAAGACCGTTCACATGCTTAAGCCGTTTATAATAGACTTTAAGACAAAAATTACAGTTTATATGCCAATATTAATCTCCAAAACTATTATCAGTTATAAAATATTACTTACATCATCGTTGAAATATCCCCAGCAATATCAACCGCAATATAGTCAACCCTTATATGTGTTGACTCTGCACTGATCATCTATTGGTTAAAAATGCATACAATTTATTTATACAATATAATTGTTTAATAAACACATATTTTAGTATATCCAAGATGATACATGTTGTAATTTAGCTTTATAAGGTTCTGAGCAGCCCGACGCGCATGGGAAAAAGCTCATAATTACTAGTGAAAAAAGAAAGTTTTAGGTATGAAATATTTTTACTCATATTCTAAAAGGTTCAAAGTATATTTGAAGCCTAAAAAATTTTTTAAGAAACCCATTAAGAAAAGAAAAAAAACTATCATTCATGGCTAATGTTTTGCAATAAAATATGCTCTTAAGAAACATAAACAATGAGTTGTTTGATCAACCAGCGAGAACCGAATTTTATTACAAATATAACCAGTCGCCGAAAAAGCTCTTTCCGATTTTACACTTGTTGGTACAATTGTAATTAAGAAATTATACATGTATTGTAGGTTCGTTCCTTTTATTCCTGTTTTTTCAATAAAGTAATTTCATCTTTTATTTTTTGTTCTAGACTTGAAGTTTTTTTTAACACACACACGGGTGAAGTATTTAGTGTTTCATCGATGGCGGCTGCCTGTAGTTTTTTCTTCATTTTGTTTACCTCGTCAGATTCTAATATTGTTTCATTCCTAATTTGGGAAGGTATTGAGAGGGATGTTCATTTTTTTCTATATCGTCTGTATGTACTAGATTTTGTTGTGTGAGTAGCTTTGTTAAGTTTACCATTTTTTAATTAGTGAATGTTTCGAAATGCGTTTAAATATTTCTTCAATATCTTGTGTGTCTTTTTGTAGTTACTGAAGTATTTGTGATAATTCCAGTAAAATTCGAGATTTTAATGCTTTCAATAATTTTATTGCGATTGCAGATTTTTGTTCGGACAGTGTCTAACATAAATATTAAAGAAGCGTCAGCAGTCAACAGATTTGCATCCTTTCGACATAATGCATCTACTGTTAATTTTACAGGTGTGAGACTACAATAATCGAAGATAATAAATTAAACTCTTTGTCAGAAAAATGAACATCAGAACTGAAGTCTATAAGCGCTTTTCGAATGCAAAATTTCATTTCTTCAAATATCATACTATTCCATCTTGTTTGGCAGTCTAATTTTAACGATGTTTCTTTGACTAATTATTCTTTCACCATAGATAAACAAGTATAAATAGATAGCAAACAGGACCGCTTTCCGCTCTTGCTATAGAGGCGCAACGAGTGTAGCATGTAAATTTACCCCTAGGTTCAATTGTAGATAAATCCAAAACCCTAGGTTTAATTCTAAAAAAAAATTATATATAATATTATTACAATGAATCTGAAATTTTAATATGCCAAATGAGAACAAAACATACACATAATGATATATATTTTCATATACAATGCATGCATACATATATATACATATATAAATATATATATATATATATATATATATATATTGAATTTACTAATTTAAATTTATTCAAAATACACTTCTAAATAATTCTCATTATAGTTACATATATAATATTCTAAACAAAGGGTCTGTGCGTGTTTCCATACAGAATTGGCCTCACCCTGGTATTTAAATAATTTTAATCCCATTTTATAGGTATTTTCGAGAAAATTCGAAATACCAAATTTCAAATCCGTAGCTCATCATTTGGCCGAGATATCAGTGAAAACATGTGAAAGTGGTCCCTTTTTTCAAACTCACTTTTTGTCGGAAATATGAGAGATATCGAAAAAATATTAACGTCATTCTATTTATACTGATCTTGTCTATGTTGTTCATAACAAATAATGTGAAAAAATTATTTGTTAGTGCGTGAAAAGGTGAAAATGATTTTTCATTTTTCATTTTCCATTTTCTACCAGTGCGGCTCTTTGGACTATTTTTATATTAGCATCATTCGAAAGCCTGTACATTTTTCTTCTGTTATTCAAAAATTCATTTAAATATAAGTGAAACTTTGGGTGAAAAGTTGGAAAAACTTAAGCCTAGTACGCGCGCTGCCGGTACGAGAACACCCATATAAAGTCGCTTTGCACGAGCGACGAATAAGCATAAGGCTCGTCGTTATCGCGCGTCTCGACAAAAATTCTATATATAAGTATGGAAACATTTATTAAAAACCTTATTTTTTTAATAAATATTTCCAGGCCCCAATATATCATTTTTCTTGCATAGATTAAAAAATTATGTCAATGTTGTTTTTGGTTCCTCAAGTGCTCTTTGCTGAAAATTTCGTTCTGTGATGTACACACGTTGTCCGTTCTCAAGATGAACTGCCACATGCTGGACAGAAGGGTTTCGTTCATAGATAAACAAGTATAATAGATCGCTATGTCTGGCGGTTTGACGTTACCTCGATTAAAATACAAATTTTTAAAAATAGATGGCAGCACATGTATAATATTTAAATTACCCCTGGTTTTACTTCTTAATTTGTACGTATCGTATACAGCCCCAAAATAATTTTTAATATTGGAAATAAGAACAAATCATACGAAATACAAAATATATATTTTCAAAGATATTACATATGTTTAAAGAACAATTAAAATTATGTTTATATTAACAATTATAATTACAGTTATGGAATGTTTGAAAATATAATAATTATTATACATAATTATAAAAGTATTATAATTTCACAATTATGCTTAAATAATATTTCAAAAACTAAATATCTAAGTGAAGAAAATCACAGAAGTATTTAACTAAACTAAGCACAAATAACCGACTAATATTAATTACTTAATGACTAATATTAATATATTAAAATCTTAAAAACTAAGAAGAAACTACAAGCGCAGGAGCACGCAATGAAATTACAAATTTAGAAGGAATGACAAATAATACAAAAATTTTAAGGGTTAAGAAAAAAACAAATAATTTGTTAAAAAGTACAAATACTTCACAAACAAAAAAGTCCTAAAAACATAAAATATATATATTGATATCAAAATTGAGAGAAATTCAAATTCCTAGGATTAAAACTCATTTACGAGACATTGTTCTTTATTAATTTTGCATGTAATAGTTATTGCGCTATCTAATGAATTAATAGTAAAGTTGCATTTAACAAAACCTTTGAATAGTTTCTGTACGAGTGTTTTATAACATTACATTTAGCCATGTTCCATCATGAAAACATTATCATTGAAATTGCCATAAAAGATCAACAAAGTGTTTACAATGAACAGAATAATGTTTTATGCACATACAATTGCTTATGAATCAAAAGATAAAAGCAATATTTTTGATTCCCAAGGTCGGTAACAAATATATCTTGAATTTAAACATTATATTGGGATGTTACACAAGTTTTATTTGAAGAATATTATAACACTAATCTTCAATCAAAATACATTAAAATATTATGTATGGTATAGACTCTCTTTATAAGTGTTTACATTTGCTAATGTAATAGATAATCTTATTAACTTCCCGAAGGAGAAGTTTATGTTTTCATCAAAAAACCCGATTCGCTAATTTTATGTTTTCTCGACGTTTCAAGCCATTCTGAATCGAATGAGACCAAATTTGGAAAAAGTATGTGTGTGTGTGTGTGTGTGTGTGTGTGTGTGTGTGTGTGTGTGTGTGTGTATGTGAACAGATTTTTTGTCGTAAATCGACGTTTTCTCGAAAACGGCTGGGTCGATTTCAAAAATTTAAAAGCCATTCGATGTATCTCGACGAGAACTATTGTTTGTCAGTTTTGTGCGACGATCGGCCAAGCCGTTTCTTTATAAATGGCAGAAAAGTGAAAAATTTTTCGTCTACGTTTTAGCCCGCAATTCTGAATCGATTTTGAAAATTCAAAAACCGTTCGAAAGATATTGGTTGGGAATCGTGCTGATTAGTTTTTGGTAGAGATCGGCCGGGCCGTTTTCTTGTAATAAAGTTTTTTTAAAAAAAATTTCGACGATTTTTATGATTATTTTTTTGACGATAGATACCATAGTCTTCTAGATCATACTAAAATATTACGGCCCTACGACAACTGGTTCAGCTTTAAAAATTCGTCAAAGTTTGCAAAAATCAGTATGGTCTTTTTGGCATTTGTCAAAATTAGACTTTTGATCGACGTTTTCTCAAAAACGCCTAAACCGATTTTAGAAATTTAAAAGCCATTTGATGTATTTCGGTGAGGACTATCGTTTGTCAGTTTTGTGCAACGATCTGCCAAGCCGTTTCTTTGTAATTTGAAAAAAACTTTTCGTCCACATTTAAGCTCATCCTACCGAACGATTTTAAAAAATCAAAAACTGTTCGAAAGATATTAGTTGGGAATGATACTGATTAATTTTAGGTGAAAATCTACCGAGCCGTTTTCTTGTAATTAACTGTTGAAAAAAAGTGTTAAATTTTCGTCGACATTTAAGCTCATCCTACCGAACCGATTTTAAAATATCAAAAACTGTTCGAAAGATATTAGTTGGGAATGGTACTGATTAATTTTAGGTGAAAATCTACCGAGCCGTTTTCTTGTAATTAACTGTTGAAAAAAAGTGTTAAATTTTCGTCGACATTTAAGCTCATCCTACCGAACCGATTTTAAAATATCAAAAACTGTTCGAAAGATATTAGTTGGGAATGATACTGATTAATTTTAGGTGAAAATCTACCGAGCCGTTTTCTTGTAATTAACTGTTGAAAAAAAGTGTTAAATTGTCGTCGACATTTAAGCTCATCCTACCGAACCGATTTTAAAATATCAAAAACTGTTCGAAAGATATTAGTTGGGAATGATACTGATTAATTTTAGGTGAAAATCTACCGAGCCGTTTTCTTGTAATTAACTGTTGAAAAAAAGTGTTAAATTTTCGTCGACATTTAAGCTCATCCTACCGAACCGATTTTAAAATATCGAAAACTGTTCGAAAGATATTAGTTGGGAATGATACTGATTAATTTTAGGTGAAAATCCACCGAGCCGTTTTCTTGTAATTAACTGTTGAAAAAAAGTGTTAAATTTTCGTCGACATTTAAGCTCATCCTACCGAACCGATTTTAAAATATCAAAAACTGTTCGAAAGATATTAGTTGGGAATGGTACTGATTAATTTTAGGTGAAAATCTACCGAGCCGTTTTCTTGTAATTAACTGTTGAAAAAAAAATTTAAGCCGATTTTCATGGAAATTTTTTTGGCGATATACATCATGGTCTTATAGAACTTACTGTAATATTACGGCCTAACGACAAGTAGTTTAATTTTAAAAATTCGTCAAAGTTTGCTAAAATTATTATCGTTTTTTTTAAAGTAGGATTAATGAAGTATATTATTTACCCATTTTTTTGATTAAGTCGATTATTTACACATTTCGGGAAGTTCATGTAACTTGCCTCAAGGCTAAATACCAAACCAACTAGTTTAATATATCAATGAACTTACGTTGATGAACATTTAAACCAATACTAGTTTACTTTATAAGTGTTTACATATGCTAATGTAATAGATAATCTTATTAAATGTAACAATGAACTTACGTTGATGAACATTTAAACCATACTAGCTGAATAACTGTTTTGCAACTTCAACAATATGAGATTCAATCCAATCATATAACAATTCCGAAGATAATGGTATTTCATCAAACATCAAAACACAGTATCTGCTACTAATACTTTTTAAAAGAAATAGCTGAACCTAATGTTTTAAATAGACACTCATAAATACCGCTATACACTTGTATCTCTGAATGCAACTTTCTCAATGTTTGAGGACATGGCAAAATAAATATTTGTCTCCAAAAATAGTAGACCTGTGGAGACTTTTTGTACGACTTATTACTTAAATTATTGCATTGTTTATGAATCCTTCTTGTCATTACATATTGCATTCCTTGGTTGTCAAAAGTACTCCTGCGCTTTGTTTGTGCATTTTGCAGCAATTTGCGGTACCCCCAAAACACCTATTCAATATAATAACATGTTGACATATCTTGATTATTTATAATTATTGCTGTAATTATTATTAAAAAATACCTTTGCGGAAACTTGTATTGGAATAGCTAAATATTTTAACCTGCACTTGACATTTTTTTGGGTACTATAAAAACACTTTGCCATATTAAATTTTACAAATGTTCACTTAAACAAAATTAATTAATTAGAAACAACACGAGTTCAAAAAGTTAGGTTATTCGTATAGCCATACAGCGATCAAATACTTGACAGCCACTTGCATGAACCACGAACAATTTGTAGTTGAAATTGAGTGCACATGAGCCGTCTGTTTTTGAAAATTGAAACTACTCAGGACCAAAACAGTGCAACGCGCATTTGTTCGAAGATAACTCCCCATGGTTTCGTTCATGAATTGGAAAACTAAAAATATGCCAAATAGCTTCGTTGCTGCTAATATATCTACTTTGTTTGATCAGATATTTCTGCTGATATTATTTGATCAATATCTTGTGGTCGGATTTTATCTTCAAGTCAAATTAAAATGTAGGCATGAGGCAATCCACGTTTTTGCCACTCAATCGAGTACAACCTACAACGTGTGATACCAAAAACAGAATATTTAACTTCCCGAAGGAGAAGTTTATGTTTTCATCAAAAAATCCGAATCGCTAATTTTATGTTTTCTCGACGTTTCGAGCCATTCTGAATCGAATGAGACCAAATTTGGAAAAAGTATGTGTGTGTGTGTGTGTGTGTGTGTGTGTGTGTGTGTGTGAACAGATTTTTTGCCGTAAATCGACGTTTTCTCCAAAACGGTTGGACCGATTTCAAAAATTTAAAAGCCATTTGATGTATCTCGATGAGGACTATCGTCTCTGAGTTTTGTGCGGCGATCGGCCGGGCCGTTTCTTTGTAAATTGCAGAAAAGTGAAAAATTTTTCGTCCACGTTTTAGCCCGCAATTCTGAATCGATTCTGAAAATTCAAAAACCGTTCGATAGATATTGATTGGGAATCGTGCTGATTAGTTTTTGGTAAAGATCGGCCGGGCCGTTTTCTTGTAATAAAGTTTTTAAAAAAAAATTTTTGACGA
Source organism: Ctenocephalides felis (assembly GCF_003426905.1). Taxonomy (NCBI): domain Eukaryota; kingdom Metazoa; phylum Arthropoda; class Insecta; order Siphonaptera; family Pulicidae; genus Ctenocephalides; species Ctenocephalides felis. The sequence goes on from NW_020539376.1 coordinate 23,698, forward strand.
TTTTTATGATTATTTTTTTGACGATAGATACCATAGTTTTCTAGGTCATACTAAAATATTACGGCCCTACGACAACTGGCTCAGCTTTAAAAATTCGTCAAAGTTTGCAAAAATCAGTATGGTTTTTTTGGCATTTGTCAAAATTAGACTTTTGATCGACGTTTTCTCAAAAACGCCTGAACCGATTTTAGAAATTTAAAAGCCATTTGATGTATTTCGGTGAGGACTATCGTTTGTCAGTTTTGTGCAACGATCTGCCAAGCCGTTTCTTTGTAATTTGAAAAAAAGTGTTGAACTTTTCGTCCACATTTAAGCTCATCCTACCGAACCGATTTTAAAAAATCAAAAACTGTTCGAAAGATATTAGTTGGGAATGATGCTGATTAATTTTAGGTGAAAATCTACCGAGCCGTTTTCTTGTAATTAACTGTTGAAAAAATGTGTTAAATTTTCGTCCACATTTAAGCTCATCCTACCGAACCGATTTTGAAAAATCAAAAACTGTTCGAAAGATATTAGTTGGGAATGATGCTGATTAATTTTAGGTGAAAATCTACCGAGCCGTTTTCTTGTAATTAACTGTTGAAAAAATGTGTTAAATTTTCGTCCACATTTAAGCTCATCCTACCGAACCGATTTTGAAAAATCAAAAACTGTTCGAAAGATATCATTTGGGAATGATGCTGATTAATTTTAGGTGAAAATCTACCGAGCCGTTTTCTTGTAATTAACTGTTGAAAAAAAGTGTTAAATTTTCGTCCACATTTAAGCTCATCCTACCGAATCGATTTTGAAAAATCAAAAACTGTTCGAAAGATATTAGTTGGGAATGATACTGATTAATTTTAGGTGAAAATCTACCGAGCCGTTTTCTTGTAATTAAATGTTGAAAAAAAGTGTTAAATTTTCGTCCACATTTAAGCTCATCCTACCGAACCGATTTTGAAAAATCAAAAACTGTTCGAAAGATATCATTTGGGAATGATGCTGATTAATTTTAGGTGAAAATCTACCGAGCCGTTTTCTTATAATTAACTGTTGAAAAAAAGTGTTAAATTTTCGTCCACATTTAAGCTCATCCTACCGAACCGATTTTGAAAAATCAAAAACTGTTCGAAAGATATTAGTTGGGAATGGTACTGATTAATTTTAGGTGAAAATCTACCGAGCCGTTTTCTTGTAATGAACTGTTAAAAAAAATGTAAGCCGATTTTCATGGAACTTTTTTTGGCGATATACATCATGGTCTTATAGAACTTACTGTAATATTACGGCCTTATATTATTACAACAAGTAGTTTAATTTTAAAAATTCGTCAAACTTTGCTAAAATTATTATCGTTTTTTTTAAAGTAGGATTGATGAAGTATATTATTTACACATTTTTTTGATCAAGTCGATTATTTACACATATCGGGAAGTTCATGTAATTTGCTTCAAGGCTAAATACCAAACCAACTAGTTATTTATTTATTTATTTAATTTATTTATTTATTTATTTATTTATTTATTTATACAGCACAATTGTACAATTATAGATATCAATGGTACATAACTAAAATTAATAGATAACATACTATATTAAATGAAATATAATTTACAAAAAACAAATGTTCACTTAAAATCTTATTCTAATTTTCACAGAATAGTTTACTGAAAATTATAATTTAAATACTCATCAATAGAGTAAAAAACTTGCTCTTTAAAAAATGTGTTGAGTAGTTTATAAAATTTCTTATTATCAACTTCTCTAATACCTAGTGGCAGCTTATTGTAAAGCATTATGCCCAGACCATCTAAGGTATTAAATGTAGAGGCAAATTTCAATGTGGGACCTTTTACAAGTTTATGTCTTGTGTCATGATAAATACATTCGGGATTTGGGCTTAAATTAAACAGGTTACCATTATTTTTTATAAAACAGAGTGTGATTAGGAGAAAAATGCATGGAACATGTAGAATCTTGTGCTCATGGAAAAAAGGTCGACAAGATGTAGTGGACGAAAGGGAAAACATAACTCTGATTGCTTTTTTCTGTAATTGAAAAACTGATGTTAGTAACGGTGAAAACCCCCAAAATTGAATGCCGTAAATTACATTAGAATAAAAATATGAGTAATAAATAGTGAAAAGGCTCTCCTTGCTTACTTTCATTTTTAAATTACGAAGCATAAAGCAGGTTTTTGATAATTTAGGATTCAGAGTGTTAATAATGTGATGATCCCATTTCATATTGTTACTAATATTTAAACCAAGAAATTTTGTATTATTCAAAAACTCATAAGTGTTATTATTAAAAATGTACGGGGAAATATCTCGACAAATTTTATTATTATTATTAAAAGAAATTAATTTCGTTTTGTTATTATTCAATACAAGATTATTATTTTGAAACCAATTGGAAACTGAGAGCATGACATTATTGAGCTTTTCTAATAGTTGTTCGTGAGTTTTTGCTTTAATGACTAAACATGTATCATCTGCAAATAAGATGAAGTCACACAGATTAGTACACTGGGGCAGGTCATTTATATAAATAAGGAAAAGAAGTGGTCCCAGCACAGACCCTTGTGGAACCCCCATCTTTAAATCCAAATTGTTAGAAACAAATGTTACCCCGTTTCGATTTAAATGAACACATTGTGATCTGTCATTAAGATACGACTTGACCAAGCAATGTGCCTTTCCTCTGATACCATATCGTTCTAATTTATTAAGCAAAATTTCGTGAGAAATGCAGTCAAAGGCCTTGGACAAGTCACAAAATACCGCCACACAATAACTGTTATTTTCAAAGGATTCAATAATACCGCGTGTGAGGTCAAAAAGAGCATGGGACGTTGAATGTCCTTTGCGAAACCCATGTTGATTTTTGTAGAATATTTTGTGCTTATTGAAAAAAAATAAAAATCTATTAAACAGAATTTTTTCGAAAACTTTGTTAAGTGAGTTAAGTAGGTAAATGGGTCTGTAGTTATTTATTAAATCACGTTTACCTTTTTTAAAAAGGGGGCGAATTTTTGATATCTTAAGGTGCTGTGGGTAGACCCCATCACAAATTAATTTATTAATACATAATAAGAATGGCTCAGCGAAATTTGAATGAAATTCTTTCAATATAAAACTGGGAATTTCATCAGGGCCTGAGCTAAAATTACTTTTAAGGCTAAGAAATGCTTCTGAAATTTCATCTAGAGTTACCGGAAAAAGATAAATAGTGTCAGACGATCCTGTAAAAATTAGAGAAGGTACACTAATGACGCGATTGTTATTTACATTTGTAAGTACTGACGTAATAAAAGTTGCTTCATTTACGAAAAAATTATTAAACTCGATAACTATGGTTTGGGGTTCATAAATCTTTACATCATTAATAGTAAGAAAATCAATCTGTTGATCATGCTTGCCAATATCGATTTCAGATTTAATCAGTGACCATATAGTTTTTGGTTTGTTGCCAGAACATTTTATCAAACTATCGTTGTATTTAATTTTGGCTAAATCAACTACGCTATTAAAAATATCTTTATATTTTAAAAAATATTCAATAAAACCAATATCACTATTATATTTAGATAGTATTTCAAGCAGTTTCAGTTTTTTGAAAGAAATTAAGATGCCTTTTGTTTGCCAAAAACATGGATTAACTGCACTGTTATTGTTACATGATGACTTTATATATGGAAATGCAATATTAAATTTATTGTAGAAAATAGATATAAAATTGTTAAAACTTGAAATACCATCACAAGCAGTTGTTACAGAATTCCATCTTTCCTTATTAAGTAAATGTAAAAATATAATTTTATTTGAATTACTAAATCGTCTGATATATTTATATTGTTTAGGTATAATGTCACGGTGTTGTGGTATACTAAGAAAAATGCCGAAATGATCAGATAAAGTTGTGTTTAATATAGAAGAATATGAGACATTCAAATTAGTGAAAAAATTGTCGATGCAGGATGAACTTTTTTTAGATACTCGAGTTGGCTCAAATATAATCTGTTTAAGACAAAAAGAATATAATTGATTTATAAGATCATTTGAATAAATATTTGCTTTGTCAAAATGAATATTAAAATCACCACAAATAATCAGTTTATTGTATTTATTATATAGCTCGTTAATAAGATCATAAAGTAATTGAATAAAACGTAATTTATTTTGGTCTGGTGAACGATATACACAGATAAGGCAAGATATATAAATATTTAACAATGAAGTCAATTAATGATTTCAGCTTCTGTCTAAACACACGCGCATTTATTTATTTTATTTTATTTATCGTATAGCCCACAGAGTAGCTCCTTGAGGACTTCTTTTTTTTATTATCATTATTTTTATTGGCCTCACTTACATTTAGCCACCTACATTATTCTATACAATCATGTATCCAATCTTCAATTTTATACTATCTTCTTCATATAATCCTATTCTTTTTCTATTCTTCTTAACGTATTTTCATTCTTCTTTACATATCATCTTCTAACCACATTTTTCTTCTTCTTCTATACTTCTCATTTCTTCTTCTAAATTCTTCTTACTTCAATTCATTTTTAATTCTAATTCTCTAATTTTTATACATTTTGATTTTACATACATATCTTTTTATTGCAATTCATAATTCTATTATTATTCCAACTTAATTAGTTAATATTTTTCAAATTCTTGCCGGAGATTTGAACTCGGAACATCAAGCATGTGAATCGGGAACGCCATTCTTGAGCTAATCCCGCCACAAGGAGGACTTAAAAATACAATTTCAATAATAAATATTATAATAATACAAGTATAATAATATATGATATTATATAACAACACATAACATAATATTAGGTTGTCAAATATCTCCCTTCCGCTTTTTTGCTTGAAATTCGGAAGGGAGATATTTGACAACCTAATATAATTCATAACATAACACAAAATAAAAAAAAAAACTATCAAATTCTTAACGGTAAAACTAAATTATATATAATGGAAATAACATATTCGTGACAAAATATCAAGATTAACTTGTACAGATGGTAATTAATTGTTTTACTGAAGTATTGTGAATATCGATATCTTTATTAATTGAGTTGAGGTGAGTTCAATAGAGCATTAGTCTTAGGAGTAGGATATTTGAAAAAACATTTGAGTTCGTGATGAGAGTCTAGGAACGTTAAAGGATAGTTGGTCTAGAATTTGAGGACAATCTATGCATCTATGGCATTATTACATAGTTTATACAGGAACAAAATATTATCAGTAAAACGACGTGTAGCAAGAGATGATACGCAGAATACATTAAGTAACATATTGTGGTCGAAACCTCGTTCAGGGTAAATTTTGTGCGTTTTAAAATATAGATATTTTAGAAATTTTCTTTGAACCTTCTCTATCGCATCTAAATTATTGCTATGGTTAGGATATCAAATGATCGATCCATACTCCAGCTTTGAACATACAATTGCATAGTATATGCTAGTTAGTGACAGATTAGATTCAAATTTTTTACAGTTTCTTAATTCAGTTATGTGATCTGTAAAAGTCAAATTAGAATCAAATACAATGCCTAAGTGAGATATTTTATCACACCTTTCTATGCAGGCGTCACAAATTTTATAATCAAAAAGCGTCGGAACGCGCTTGTTTGTAAAGCTAATAATTTTGAATTTAGAAATATTCAGATCTAGTTTATTTTGAACACACCAAGAGTAAAATGAATTTAGTTGAGACTGCAATACTAGGCAGTCATCTATTGAGTTTATTTTAAGATATAACTTGATCATCTGCAAACAATAGATGAGGATAATTAATTACTTCCAATATATCGTTAATAAAAATATTTAATAAAAGAAGACCAAGGGTGGACCCCTGGGGCACACCCGAGCTGACAGTTGCAAAGTTGCTCAAAAGTCCGTTAAGAAAAACGAACTGTTTACGATTTTGAAGATAGCTTTTAAAGAAATAAGTAAGTGAAGTATTAAAACCAATTTTAGATATAAGAAGTATATTATGATCTATTTTATCAAAAGCTTTCCTAAAATCAGTGTAAATTACATCAACTTGACCGTTAATGTCCAGATTCTCAGCTAGAAATTGTTTAATACGTATCAGATTAGTAGTTGTGGAACGAGCAGGCATGAAACCATGCTGATTATTAGAAATTAAAGATTTTATCGATGGAATTAGTTTATTAAATACAATTTTTTCAAAAACTTTAGCAAAATTAGATAATAAAGATATGGGTCTATAATTAGTAATATTAGATGGGTCGCCATTTTTAAGAATTGGCACTATACGCGCGATCTTCCAACAGTTCGGAAAAGTGTTTGTACTTAATGACAGATTAAATAAAAATGCAAGTGGATTACAAAAAGTAGTTAAACAATCACGTACAAGAAATGATGGAATACCTTCAAATCCAAATGTTTTAGAATTTTTCAAACTTGCCATTGCAACTTGCACACAACTAGAATCAATCTTCTCAATATCAACGATTACTCTATTGTTATGATCAAACGAAATAGGCATATCTAGCTTGGATTGATAACACTAGTAAAGTATGAATTAAATTCTTAACCATTAATATATTAGGAACTATGTTAGAGCCAGTCTTACTACGTAAGAATGATCAGAAGTATTTTGGATTATGCGATAGAGAACGTTCAACATCTGTTATAAGCATCTTTCATGAGTGTTTTTGTTAATTTCCTGTTTAATTTAAAATTTTGGCAATATAAAGTATTATTAGTTAATTTATATTTGTTGTGATAGTATTTTTGCATACGCAAGTTTTTAATAATGTTGGAATTAAACCAAGGTTTAAATTTATTGGAAGGAGAGTTTTTGGTTTTAGGTACAAATTCATTGAGTATACGAAATGTTCGAGGAATATTGAATGTTTTCAAATAGATTATTATAAATATTGTAACATTGTCTAATATTTATAAGAATTATATCAACTGAATTGCAGAGTTTAAATTATTTGTTCAAAGTACATTAGAACTATAGTCAGAATTAAAAATAAAATCTGAATTATTTTCGATATAAAAAAAAATTAAAAAAAAAAAAAATGGAACAAAATTTTTTTTTCCAAAATCAATTATTTTGTTAAGACAATCAAAAAGTTTTTTGAATCAATTGAATCGGACGCTTAGTTCTCTCAAAAACTGCCATTTTTTGTACATTTAGCTCTGTATCTCTGAAATGGCTGGGCCTGCCTTTGCGAAAAACTGATAACCCCTTCTCCCAATCATTATTAATTGAATGTTTTTTAGATCATTCAAATCGGATGCTCCGTTCTCTCAAAAATTCGATATCTATTTTATGCACTCTTTGCTCCTTATCTCCGTAACTGCTGGACCTGCCTTTGCCAAAAACTAATCAGCACATCTCCTTATCAATAGGAATCCAATGTTTTTTAAACCATTCAAATCGGTTGATCCGTACGCCCGAAGGCGAAAATTTGTATCCATACATGCACACGCACACACACACACACACACATCCATTTTTTCTGAAGTATGCCAAAACGTTCAGAAACCTTCAAAACGTCGAGAAATGTAAAAATTTTCAATTCCGATTTTCGGCCCATTACAATAACTTACCCTACGGGAAGTTAGTAATGTACACATCTCCATATTGGGATTCTCCTCTACTTCTTCATGTTCTATTTCACATATCAGTTCTGCAATAAATAATAATATGAATTTTTTGTTGAATGATATGATATAAAGATATTAAATAATTGCTATATTGGGGCTCTCCTCTATTTGTTCGTTTTTCTCCTGTTCACTATCAACACAGGATGCGAACTCTGCCCTCGCTTCATATACTTCTATTAGTTTATAATTTGAAGATGTAGCTACGCATCTCCCCGTGACAATTTTTGTATTTTACAGTATCAGGAAGGGGCTTACCCTTAATCATTTTATGAACCTTCAATGGAGAAATAGTTTGTTTTCTGGGCATTGAGAGCCCACATAGAAGTATGGACAAAGAAGTCCACATTTATCCTCCTTATCGTAAATTACGACATCCTATGTAGGCTGCGTGTTTGGCGCGAACAAATTCATTATTTGTCCAAAATTCAACTGAAGATGAGTGAAACAATACTCTTATGACAATTTTTTTAATGGAAATCTTATCAAAGTAATACTTGCAATTAAAGTATTACCAGGTTGTAGTACTAATGGTGCACCATGTAGAGAACTCAAAATCCATCAATAGGTTACTAGAATTGTAGAAGGCAACATCAAGTTATGCATCTTGAATTTAAAGAATATTCAAATATTCTTATATTCAAATTTCTTATTTCTATTTGGTAGAGTGTTGCATGCCAATCCACTACATAAAAAGCATAACTCGTGTTTTAGTAAATCTAGAAAATTGTTAGAATGTGACATTTTTTTAAATTATTTTTTAAATCGTCCGAATGATATTGAGTTGTTTAGTTACGTGTGCTACTATATTACATATAATTTTATTTGCTCATGAGTTTCTTGTTAAGCAAAAATAAATCTAAAAAATCAAACGCGTTAGTATCAGTATGTAATGTATTGTAAATTTGTCGGTAGTTTTCTTGAATTGTGATTTTTTTCGAAATCAATGTTGTGATAATAAAACTAAATGTGTGATTTAGTCTTTGAATATGTAAAAATAGTTAAAATATTTAGCAGTCACGATGATACTTTATTTGTTGAATGCTAACAAAACAAATTTGGAAATAAAATAAATAATTAAGATATGAAAATAAAATTAATAATAAAGAACATAATAGGAAATGTTAAAATGATAGATTATGGTAATAGGAGTATTATAAATGGAATGAAAAATTATCACGTACATGAAACGAGAGATAATGACTGAATTGAAGTAAAAGCACTGTTATTGAGGTTCAACAATAACTAACGATAATATAATAACGAAATTGCGAATCTATTGGAACCAGAACAATTAAGTATTTTTGGAAGTGAAACAAGATAGTAAGCATTATGATTAATATTTACTATAATTACTCATTTATTTCAATATGACAGACGATATGAATATTTGAAGAGAGCATAGGTTTGCTCTTACGTAAAATAACATGAGCATATAACATGTCATGGAAGGAATTAACTTTGATTGAGACAAATGCATAACACGAGGATTTAGTGTATAATACACGGTATTTCATATACAATTTTGATTTTGATAGTGTCAGTAATTATGATTTATTTACACTACAATTTTCTTGGTCTATTTGTTGAAAAATCACACATGACAATGAAAAAGAAAATTTGATTTATAATGATCATTGCGATGGCAATGATTCGATGGCTTTATTGTGCCAAACTATTTGAAAAATCCAAATAGAAGTTAGTTCCAGCACAGTCAAGGACATTTATGTCTTTATGATTGTGAACTATTCAAAGTAGTTTTCGACCAAATAGAAGAAACCGCTCTGGATTTACATTATTAACCAAATTTCAAATTTGAAGCGGATGCAAAGTATGAATACTTCATACTTCATACTTCAACATTTTTTTTATTTAATTTTGGATATATTTGGCTACTAGATTATTTTTCTTCGAAGATCAATACCGAATGTTAAATAAAATGATATCTATAATTCAGTCACAGAAGGAATTTTGACACATTTAATAATTTTGAGATATTTAGAAAAGGTGCTATCACAATAAATAGTATTAACTTGAAGATTCTTCATCGCCATGCATAATTAATCAGAAACATAGTTTTAATTTGTACGGATTTCTTAATCATGGATCAAATGGTATAACTGACCTTAGTTTAGTCGAAAAAGGAAGTGACATCACAATAAATAATATTCGCTCAAAGGTCCAAATCAAGAGGATTGTTTTAATTTGTACGCAAATTGTAACCATGCATAAAATGCTATAATCTATTGGCAAACCAAGATATTTCAATAGTTATATAAATTATTCAAGGTCGTGAAGATTGATTTGTCCAATTCAATTGTGATTATAAAATCTTGGGACCTTCGACTGACTTAACTGATATCTGATAAAAGTTCTTCCCAATATTTACCAAATCACTCATGTATATGTATCTACTAAGTTTGTTAAATATTGATATAAAAAGGAAATTGAAACATGGTATGCAGCCTGGATATTATATAAAGAAAAAGTAATATAGAGTAAAATCGATATTAAAAATTGGTATTGATATTTGCAAATATTAAGAAATTCTTGAAGAGAATAATCAGTTTTTAATGCAATAGGCTATATTTAACCAATTTTAAATATTCAACGATCAGCACATGTAACTTATAGGATAAACTTGTAAGATATAATAAAATTTTCTTTGTTCTTCACTAAACTTACAATTGGAAAACTACAAACGCTTGAATACATTTCTACAATACATTCAATGTGATAACTTTAAAATGAATGTAAAATTATATGAATCATTAATAATATAATTATAGTTACTAATAGCACATACTATCGCCATAATAAAAGTAAAACATGTTTCTTATAATTTTAGTTCCATTTTTTTATTTTGCCATTATATTAACCCTCTCCGTCGGTCGGATATTTTTTCACCTTCGAACGGTCGGAAAGGTCTGGCTGGACCACCATTCATTTTACATGCATTTATATGGGATAAATGAGTTTTTGGTGTCTTATGTATTAACGATTATATAAAAAAATCAAGAAATATAAAAAAATCGTTGCTTTTTTGTTAATTTTTCTGTTTTAAATCAATGAAAAACAATATTTATTCTTTTTCGGCGCCTTTGAAATGAATGTGTGCATTACTCATCCGATTTTCAGTGTTTGCAATTACCAATAAGTTTGGTAGGTTTTCAAGGAACTCTCGTCATGAAAATACTAAACATTCATGTTACAACACATAGCAAAGAATATATACAACGCAGTTTGAATAGAAAATACCACGAAAAAAGACAAAATACTGGTTTGCATATATCAAACAGCGTATATTTCATACAAAATGTATGGGTGGTCTGGACAGACCTTTCCGACCGTTCGAAGTATAAAAAAATTAATATCCTTATAATTATCCTTCTGTACATTTTTTCGTCCTGATTTTTTCATTGATCGACAGCTAATGAAATTTTAGGAAAAGTCGAGAAATTTCAAGTCGATAGGATTACTAGAAGTATTTTTTTATTTAATTGAAGCCGAAAAAAGTCTGGCCAGACCACGCCGACCGACGGAGGGTTAAAGCTATACATATTTAACGTTGCATAAGATTTATTTTTGAACATACAAGAGACTGCGCATTTTGTAATTGGTTAAGTTTTTATTTCTTTACTAGAAACGAAAATACTTCATTTATATTTTTTTAGTTGCATATACGTTTCAATGTTTGTAATGCTCAAATTTTCGATCCATATTTTATCTAAGTATGCTTTTTCATGTCGTTGCTTGTACCATGTAAACTCAAGTTGAATATTTTATTTTTTATATATACGATTTTTAAATTTCGGAAAAAGGAATGTCTTCCACATGTGCACCACTTTTTTTTTCAATTTCATGCGAACTTTTGTATAAAAAATTTTTCTTTAATTTCACTATTGAATTCTTGGATAAAAAATCGGAGTCTTTCATGCGCTTTAAGTCACACTATTATATCTTGTATCTTGAAACGTCGTGGATTTAAGGATCTAGAAAAATGCAAGGCGACAGAGTTTAGATTTTTCATGCTATATGCAAGGTATCACATTTACTTTTTCGAGGGAGCATATATCCGAAATCACAGCCATATTATAATTTCAACGATTTGATTACTAAATGTATTATGATAAATATAAATAATTTTGTAATTGGCATTGAAATGCTCTTAAACTTTGTAAAAAAAAAATCAATAATCATAGCCATAATAATCTATCAAATTGTATAAAAAATGCTATATGTCTAATATATGTAAAAAAAATATAAAATTTCATAAAAAATATCCAAAAAATAATCATCTGAAATATATATATATATATATTTATATATTGATTGTTTCTTTTCCGAACAGTAAATCCAATAATAAAAAACAATTTGTTTTTTGAAGATGTTTAATACGACGTTTCGGAACTAGGTACGTTCCATCATCAGGTTTATTCTGTCAAATACAATGTTTTTTAAAATACTGATTAACATTAATTAACAATGGTCAATACAGATTAATTAGAAAAAAATTTTGTTATGAAGGAATGGATTATGTACCGGATAGATAGTAATAAGACTTAACTAAAAAAGGTTTTATATAAAATTGAGAAGCAAAAATTATTTACCTGTAATAATTTATATATATTTTTTATTATTGGATTTACTGTTCGGAAAAGAAACAATCAATATATTGAAAAAATCCAGGACTTATCTATTGAATATATTTATATATATATATATATATATATATATATATATATATATGTTGTATGATTCTGAATTTGATGTCGACATATGTATTAACAAAGTCTAGTAATCGGGCATAATATCAATATGAATTTCTTTCAAAAATTTATTTTAAATCCATACGTTTCGACTATAATCCTAGCCTTCATTCAGTGGAAACTAAAGTTATTAAAATTTTTCAATTTAACACTAAGATTAACTAATTAAAGTACTATTTACTATTTTATTTTTCTTTTCACTCCAATTCAATTGTTTTTAGTTTTTAATTTTATTTTTAGTTTTCACTGAATTTTTGAAAGAAATTCATATTTTATTGATGTTATGACCGATTACTAGACTTTAATATATATATATATATAATATATATATATATATATATGTATATATATATATATATATATATATATAAAGTTAGAATTAAGCTTGCCCTAAATCTACGTTAGGCGTCTTAGATTTTATCCTATATTCATAAATAATAATATCAATAACAACTATGATATAAATAATATTGATAATAACATGATTAGGAATATTTTTAGTAAAAGTATGTACATGGAACCAAATTCTTGAAACATAAGCATTCGAAAGTAACGCATACTAGTGCAATCGAATATATGTTTGCATATTACTTTTGAATGTTTCAGCGACGTACAATTTATCATTCTTTAAAACACTGAGATAATTTTTAACAGGCATATTGTTTTAGACATTATTGTTTCGAAAGTAGTAAAGTAACGCATACTAGTGCACTCGAATATATGTTTGCATATTACTCTTGAATTTTTCGCGACATACAATTTATCATTCTTTAAAACACTGAGATAAATTTTAACAGACATATTGTTTTCGAAATTAATATTAGTGTTTCGAAGAGCCATTTCTATATTGTTATCATACCAACCAGCCTTCGTATATAGGCGCTCCGACGAAACTGATGTTACCGGTATACATATATTTTTTTCGGTTTCTCTGGTGAAATTCTTTTCAACATTTAAAATACTGCTCTGTCCAGCCGCCTGCAGCATTTGCGTCCTTAAAACATGCTCTTTATTGATATTGATAACTTTCTATAAACATTGTTCAAAAATCACTCTCACATAGTATTGCAAGAATTATTAATTTGGTGTTGAAAGCGATTGTATGCTTTTGAGTATTTTTAACTTTTGCATAAATGCCCTTTTCCAGCTTCTTGATACATGCCATGAACAAAGTAAATGGTTGTTTGTCGAAGTCATGACAGATGACCATGCATTGTAATATGCAGGCAATTAAGGTGGCAATTTTTTTTACTTTACTACTATTGAACTACAAATTTTCTCAAAAAATAATTTAAATACAATTTTGTCTTGCCTATTGGTGAAACAAAATGCTACGGGATAACCTACCGCAAACTCATCAATCACAAGAAGAGTATGCAGGTTAAATCAATAAGAATTTGCACCATGAGATCCATCTATGCATGTTTTATCATGTCTATATTCATTTAAAATAGTGGCCTGCACTATAGTCATTATGACCATAAAAAGATCATCTTCTCCTAGCACATCATGTTCTACGTTTTATTATTATTATCTATATGGGTAGGGTATGGTACCACTGCTTTGCACTTGATATTTCGAACATCTTTCTTGGTAAGTATTGAGCCCTCAATGGTAAAATTTCTTCATATGCTGCATTTTGAATACTGATGATAATTTTATTATCCGAAACTCCTGCTGCTACTACTTAATAATGGTGGCGTATTCTCGAAATTTATTCTACAAATTGGGAACAATTTCCCTCATATCTTTCCATGATTCTATGGCGTTGCTTGCTATAGGCGTGACTGGTTTATTTAGATATAAATCTATTTCATCACGTCTTTTATTTCCTTCTTTTTCTCTGGCGCTATTTTTTATGTAACTGCCAAAAGTCGAAACTGTCTGGCGTGGCATCAATATCTAAACTTGTAGTAGAACTGTTCAAACAAATTTGATTTTTCAATGCATTTATTGCATTTGAGGCAGCATTGGTGTTTTTAAAATGCAAGTTTTTAAAGCGTGGATCGAACAATGAGGCAAGAATGGACGGAATGAAACTTATTGACAACAAGGCTTTTGTAGGATCCAATGAAATCACTGCAAGAAGGTTTGCGATTATTGACCCCGTGACTTCTAATACTACCAAAAAAAATTTCAAGAGGGTCTTAATTAAAATTACGAGTTGACAAAAATTTAATTTTCGGACACTTTATTTTCTGCCAAATATATTCGAAACCAATGTTCTAACTCACACTGCTTAGTAGCATATCTGTGCATCATTGAAGAAACGCTATAAAAGAACACCACTGCAGCATCCTTCACTCTAATCTTCCTCATTTTGTCAGGATACACGTTATGTGCTCGTAACTTCTAGCTTCTAGCACATGCGGAAATTGGGCAACTCTGAATTAATTTCGAATATCTTAATTATATGGCTCCAGAATGCCCTTTTTTGTTGATTACGTTGAATAAAAGTGACATCATATGATGAAAAGCTGTTTCTCAAACATTTCAACATATGTGGCGAATCATAAAGTGGTATGATTTCCTGATCACCAACAAGAAAGCCTTGAAGTTTGCAACTTATATCTTCTTTGAGAAACTGTGATTTTGTCTCGTTAAGCAACAAGTTGATTGCGGCAACATTTGTAGCATGCTGACCACATACAGTGGCTACAACATTGAGACCAATTTCCTGCAGGCTTGATATATCGTCTCTTATACAAACTTTAAGTTCAGCGCTTTTGACACTACTTTTAGCAAAGTAGAATGCCCCTAATGTTTTAAAAGTGGCCACGAATGCCTTTATTCATGAACACTAAGGCATGGTCAGCAAACTTTGGTCTCCTCTCTGAAACCTCCTCGAAGCCTGTTATGTTATCCTTACTCTCGTCATAATCAATGCCTGCAGAAATGCTTATTTCGTCAAACATCAGAACACAGCTTCTATTAGATGGATCCATATTCAGAACAGAAGTACGCAAAGTCTCCATGAAAGTTTTATTGATACCAGAGCTGATCGGAACATTAGCCAAGGACTAGATAAAAAGGTAAGGTAAAGGTAAAAAGGTAAATATAAAAAGGACCTCCAATATTTGTAACAGGATGGACTCCGTTTGTACAATGCGATACCCAGTGCTTTTTCATCGAGGTTGTATCTTCTTCCTTTAGGCTGTTTCGGCTGTTTTTTCATCTGGCATTTGATCAATGTCGCAGTTATTGAATTGACAACATTTTAAACTTCTTTCATGTTGTTTGTACTGCAAGTCTCCTTTAGCTTAGCTCTGGCAATTTCATGATTGTTTATAATTCGTCTGGCACTTCTCTTCATTGTCATAATTATATCATGACATTTCTTTAATTGTGATGTAAGCTGTAAGCATGGTCAGCAAACTTTGGTCTCCTCTCTGAAACCTCCTCGAAGCCTGTTATGTTATCCTTACTCTTGTCATAATCAATGCCTGCAGAAATGCTTATTTCGTCAAACATCAGAACACAGTTTCTATTAGATGGATCCATATTCAGAACAGAAGTACGCAAAGTCTCCACGAAAGTTTTATTGATACCAGAGCTGATCGGAATATTAGCCAAGGACTAGATAAAAAGGTAAGGTAAAGGTAAAAAGGTGAAGATAAAAAGGACCTCCAATATTTGTAACGGGATGGACTCTGTTTGTACAATGTGATCCCCAGTGTTTTTTCATCGAGGTTGTATCTTCTTCCTTTAGGCTGTTTTGGCTGTTTTTTCATCTGGCATTTGATCAATGTCGCAGTTATTGAATTGACAACATTTTAAACTTCTTTCATGTTGTTTATACTGCAAGCCTCCTTTAGCTTAGCTCTGGCAATTTCATGATTGTTTATAATTTGTCTGACATTTTCTTCATTGTCATAATTATATCATGACATTTCTTTAATTGTGATGTAAGCTGTCTGCGATGCTTTACACCTATAAACTTCAAGAAATTTCTCCTTGGTGTCCGAATATCTAAGAAAATGAATGATTTTATTAGTGAAAATAAGAAATATATCTTTTCAAGAAACATTGAAAATATCGTCTTATAGTAATATGAGGTACATTAGCAGGAACATCTCGAACAACCGGAATATCTGGAACATCTGGAACGTGCGCAGATAGATCCACTGAAATTTAATTTAAAGTTATAAATTTGTTTAAAATTTCAAGTAAAAGTTATATGAAACCATTTTAAATAACTTCAATAAGAGAAGAAACCTAGGAGTTCAGATTGCAAAGAAGTAATTTCATTTCAAATGACAATTCTTTCTTTAGTAACTTTCCTGCAAGTGGCAATTCATTTGATATTAATGGCACTGAAAAGTGCATTGAAAAAAATGGTTTTGCACTTTTTTTTCTGCAATAAGAATATCACATGTTATGTACATTTTATTTACTTAAAACCATAATCAAAAAAAATTATTGAACAGAGGAAAGATAGGGAAAATAACATGCAGCATGTTATCCATAATCAATAAAAATTATTGGATATAATTATTGAACATGTTATGTACATTTTATTTACTTGAAACCAGAAATCAATAAAAACTATTGGATGGGGGAAAGATACAGAAAATTATATGCAATGTTTTTTTACCTAAATTGTCTAAAACCAGGAAACAATTCACTTTTAATCATGAATTTCCTGTAAATCCCGGCATATTCACTGTTGGCAAACAGCCAAGTTTCAGGTTTGAACCATGCCAAGAACCCACGCAATCTGCACGTCTGACTGAAATCTTCCGTGCACACACGTTTTCTTTTGTATATTTATCTCCAACTCATGGTATAAAGTGCCGGCACTTGAATGCGCTTTAACCATTCGTCGAATACTTTTCCTTCACGAGGTAATCTATGCAATAACGCATTATTGCGAATTTTACCGTAGCCTGGAACTATGCATTTATAACCCATACTTATTATCTGTATAAAATCTATATATATAAAAGAGGATCGCTTTATGTTATAACAATTATAACTCACGAACGGCTGAACCGATTTAGATGAAAATTGGCAGGGAGGTAGTTTAGAGCCAGGAGAAACATATGAAATACTTTTTATCCCGTTTTTCATTCTAATTCAGAAATAATTATTTATAAACTATCCATGTAGTTTATTCAGTCTATGATACTATCAATGATTTCATCCATGACATTTACAATCGATTGTCAACTGTCATTCGGTGTTTCTGTTTTGATACAAATATGCATTTATTATTATTATGAATTAATATGCATTTTTTAATCACTACTATTTGAAAATTATTACGTGAATAATATAAATTTTTTAATCACCACGGAAAATTAATACGATGTGGCAAATAAATTAATTCTTAATAATAGCAAACGAAGCCAGATGGACGATGGGGGAAATTTATTTCTTGAAAATGGGAATGTAATTATTTATATACTTAGGTATTTATGTATATTTGTTTATACGTATTTAAATAGAGTATTTGAGGTGTTAATATTATATATATCAGCAATAAGTATAATCATCAACAAATTAATAAAAAAAATATTTTGAAATATAGTTTCTTAACATAACCTCAAAATTGGACAATAAAGAGTTGAAATTACTTGGCTGCCTTTTGTTTAAATATAGTGATAGAATATTAGTTCTTGGTTCTCATATATTATAACCCAGCTATAAACCTCACGGAGCCCCAGACCTTTCCAACGAATGCAAAATCGTCGAATTCGGTTCGTGCATTCTGGAGTTATATCGTCAGAAATAAAAACCCGACTTATTTTATGTAATAGATATATATATATATATATAAAAGTTATGTTAATTACTCCACTTATAACTCAATAAGGCTGAACCGATTAACTGAAAATTGGCTTTGGTAAAGTTGGTAAAAGTTGGTAGTAGTTCAGAGCCAGGCGAAGGACATAGGATATTTTTTATCCCGTTCAACTTGGAATAACAAAACGCAAATGACAGCTATGTAATCACGTATGGATGACAATTTGATATTTGTAGGGAATCAATAAATATAATATTATTTTAAATAATTAACAATTAATATAATGATAGTGCCATTGCTCATTCGTATAAACAGTGAAGCGAACTATAAAACTCAGTATGGTTGACAAATCATTTTTCTCAAACACGGTGCTCTGAAAGATCTCATTTGTATAATTATATACTTATTGGTATTTATAAAAATATTTCTAGGTTAAATATTTTTATTTATGTTATTTAAATTCAGAACCTAAATTTGGAATCGATCAAAGGTACATTTGTCGAATGACTTATTCCCAGTTATAATGTCTCGAATTTATCGAAGAATGGATAGTAATATATAAAGATCTACGACCAAAGTGTCACAAAACCAGTAAAGCTAAGCATTGTTTAACAACACTATTTGAAAGTAAAGGGAAAAAGATGTATAACCAGCTATAACCTTGATTCTTATGACTTTGGTATTGGGAGATAAATGGTAATCTTTGAAACCCATAATAAAAGTATTTTCTCGTTGTAGTGTTAGTTTTTTAGCAATTAGTTAAAAATGTAATTATTTTGTAAAATACTTTTGAAATTAAAATATGACATTAGACCTGGTTGCCATCTGGCCATTCCAAGTAACCCTGTTATAGGGTAAAAAGGTCTAGATAAAATTTTTAAAGACAGCAAAAAAAACAAAATTATGATGTAGCTGGTAGTTTTACTGAACGTAGTCAGATAATTGTTCGTTTGAAATGTGTCATTTGTTGTGATATAATTGGTTTGATTTTCATAATAAAATTTATATTTGCTTAAAGTCAAATTACATATATACTTTTTATTAAATTTACTTTAATTCGTCGAATGTTACTTGAAACTTTTCAAAAAGCAGGTCAAAGAAGAAATACTTAATTCATTTTCTATCTCTTCTCGCAGAAATTTGAAAACTTTGTATAAGCTCAGTAGTATTATTTACAATTATACACAAAATCCAGAATCCATAAAAAATTTTGAAAAATTCGAAACACAATCAATAATCGATTAAATGGAATTTGTAATGACTATATAAGTCGAAAGACCAAAAAAGACTTGGAATGGATTATGCCATGTTTTCTATAGAAAGTGTATAAAACTTTCAGTTTGGTTGTATCAATAAAATATAGACAAACTAATGGGGTTTATTGTTTCTATAATACCTCATTGTATATAGCATTCAAACAACACATCCTTACACAAAAAGTATTATTTTTTTTTTTGATTCTCTAGAAATTGTTTATATAAA